>NC_053123.1:5068647-5233647 GCF_010015445.1 Perca fluviatilis
TTAGCTAACTATTTGAACCATTTCTCCATTACTTTTAGCTAATCATTTGAACCGTTAAGGCATTACTTTTGGCTACCCGTTTAAACTTCTGTGTTCGCTTGCTAACTAGTTTTCAAATACCCTGCAACATGTAGTGTTCAGAGGTTACAGTTGCCTTTTTAATATGTGGATATATTCTTTTAATCAATTCATAATTTATTTCTACTCTCCAATCTTTCCACGAAACCCCTAAAGTACAAGTACCCCTGGGTGGGAATCACCCTTTTAGACAATTATACCAGTCGTTAAAATGTGCAGCACTTCCTGCCAACGCTGAAGCTTAAAAAGACCAGTTTATAACTCAACGTGCAACTAAAATCAATGTTTACTTTCTACGGTTATCTGAGAGACAGCTTAGTGCTGCTGATAACAAACTGCCACACGGACACTTTATAAGCAGGTCATAAAACATCCTGCCCTCTATAAATGTAGTTCTTCAAAACATGAGCCGTTTCTTCCCTCAGCAAGAACACACAACATTTGATATCACATTACCAACTGTTTATTGCCCTCTGTTCCAGCATGGATGTTTAATGTGACTGGTTGTCTCATAAATAATGCAGCTATTGAGAGTTAATGTTAGGGATGTGATGGGATACCTACTGAAAAACAGTGACTTGTCCATCAGAGAAGGTTAAGTGCGATGTAACAGGCAAGCAGTGTAACAATCATGTAAATGGATTCAGAACCAATATCGATATACTTCTAAATCTGCCTCGTCCTGGGAGTGTTGTTTTGGATATGTCAAAAAAAAACAAAACCTTTTTCATCCATGTTAGATCTGAAAAACTACAAATACCACTGAGAAGAAAAACACTGGAAAAGGACAAAAGCTAAATTAGAACAAGTGACCACACTGCAGAAATACAGATGATAGCGATCCATGTCACATCAACAAACACCCACAGGAAATGTAATAAAGCACTCAGTGGTGGGATCGGTTTCTCCTCCCCTGCCCTCGTGTTAATGCTGCTGTGCGGCACATTCCTTGCATTTGCAGCAGAAGAGAGTCATTGCTTATGTAAAAAAAAACACTCGACTTCCACTGCGGAGCCAGTTTACACTAAACATTTTTTCATGTGTGACACACAGGGCATCTGTTAGCTACCTCTTCTGCTACTATTTTAGATTCTGGGCTGTGAGTCAAACCTTTTCTTCAGCTGCCTGGATTTTCCTGTAAAATGTCACCCCAGTATTTAATAGTAAATTAACAGACTTTTTTTTCCATCCTCAGCAGTACAGTCCTCACACATGACTGACCATAAAAAGGGATGTGGGGACAGGAGGCTTGGCCAAGGCTTGGTAGTGTGCGTTTGAAGGTGGGAAGCATCAGAAAGTCAGGTCTTTGTCTCCCAGCGAGGAGAAGCACTGCTCCACGGCCTGCTCAGACACCTCCTCCAGTGTCGACGGCTTCCACTTGGGATTCTGGTCCTTGTCAACCAGCACTGGAAACATGCAGAAAAACCACGACGCAGAAAGGGGGATCAGATGATGTGACTGACATGATGCCGAGCAAAGAAAACTAGTATTTATATGATCCATTAAATAACATTTAGAATCAATATTACCGGTTTTATTCGCTGTGCTTTAGGCGCATAGCTCTCTGTGCAATCCATATACATCATGCTACATCATTACATCCACCCTGTTCCACTTTTTGTTGACTTACCGGCTCGTACACCCTCATAAAAGTCACAGCCCCTCTGCAAAACAGCGGAAACAATCCCATGAGATAAAATCATTTTAGATTTTGATCTAAAATATCAAGATAGCTAAAGTCAAACAGCTGTTGCGCATGATTAAGATATGTAATACTGACATTTTAACTTTAAGGATGTTAAAGAGTGCAATGCAATTGCAGAATCATTAACTAAACCTCTAGTCTTGCATAGCATACAGCGCTGTATGGTCTGGCAGCACCGCTTATCAATTTGGGATACGGGAAAAAAAACGCTCTATCTTGTCTGTATTTCTTTAAACCAATCACAATTGTCTTGGGCGGCGGTAAGCCCAGGACCCAGCCATGGTGCCGTTGCAAAATAGACAACGAGATAGTGGAAGGGAAAGAGAATTCAGTCCGAAAAAGGCCGCCAATGGCCGGCTTTATACCAACAGTCTACATTCCGTGAGTCAGACGACTAATCCTCCAATTCCTATCCAATTATGATTACTACTAATATGAAAATCAAGCTGCATGTTGAGAACGTCTCTGCAGGCTGAGGCTCCAGTTAGAGTAAATCTGTTGGTTCTCACCATGCAGGCCTGGCTCAGGCGATACTCCATCACCAACACGTCCTGCAGGCTCAGAGTTGCACCCGCCTCCAGCTGCTTATAGGTGATTTTCAGGGATGTGGGAGACATCCTGGACAGTGTCTGGAAGAGAAGACAACATGGAAGTCTTCGGTGTAAGAGGCTTCAAACAGAAAGGTGGGGATGGACTGCTTCATTAGCGTTTAGCTTAGAAAACAATAGCAAATTATCAAATAAAAAAATGGTTAAAAAAACAAACATACAATGTGTAACTAAGGACAAAGACAGCTATGAATGTTTAATGTACCTGGCAGGACAGGGAGTCAGTGGTGTAGTAGTAACTGAGGAAGTGGGTTTATGATAAAGATTTGAAGCCTTTCGTCGAACCCAGCAGAATGAAAGCAGCCGGACAATATTTGTTAAGCCTCGAAACAGTTAAAAAAATATATTTCAAATGTTACAAATCAAGTAATAAACCGATAACAGCTGACTGGTGGTACAGTATTATCAATCCTGGAGTGATCAGGAGAGATGACAATGAGGAGAGGGATGGGGTAGACGGGGGGGTGGGGGGTCCTAATCTGGGTCATGTGTTCCATGTTACATAAGGTTTTACGCCTTTCTTGATCTCATTGGACCATCTGAGTGGAAATGACCTGAAAAACTGAGTCAGAGATACGAGTCACATCCATCCAGAGATCAGATTTATGAAGCCACGGTGGTCTGCTAAGAGCACTGAAATCTCCCAGGAGGGATTCTGGTCCGGCCAACAAGACAAAAGTGCTTTAACCGAGGTAACCACTAATTACTAACATATCCTGCTAATGCTAAATAATGCCCTGGCTCCATCCCAGCACTGTCAGTGGGATTTATCTGATGGTGGGGGTAACAGGGCTGCAGAGAGGGATTGTACCCAGGTACAGCAGTTCTTTTAAATAGTACAGTAACTGTGAGCGTGCCTCCACGCCAGTGTTGCTACATTTCTGTACAACTACTCTACTTGGAGAATAAATGAATGATGTCAGTGATTGTGATGAAGCCGCAGGGTCAAGATCATACCTCGGCTTGTTTGTTAGCGAACTCTGAGCCCTCTGCCTTCAGGTTCTGCACGATGCCCTCCACGCTGCTGGAGCTGAACAGCCTGAAGGGAGGGAAGGACAAACACGGATTCGTGTTTTCAGCATGCTACCTCAGTTCACTCGCATTTCAATCCAAAATCAAAAATGTCATTTTCCTCGCTACTTACGTGCCACTCATTAGATAACCAAACATAAATGAACACCAAACAAATCCACTATCTCATGTACTCCTGTTTGAGTAACATCTGCTAAAACTACCCTGCCCAGCTGTTCACGTTCAGTAGGAATGAATGGCCTTGGGGCTGACACAAGGGTAGGGAAGTGGGAGAGATGGAGACGGACTAACACATTGTTGGTTTTTATCTTTTCATGGCATTTGTTGACAATAACGAAATATAGAATATCATAGCCTTATAAGTTTTTTTTTGTTTGTTTATAGGTTATTTTCTTGGGCTTTTAGCACTTTATTTGATAGGACAGATGAAGTCAGCAAAGGGGGTAGAGAGAAGGGGGATGACATACAGCAAAGGGCCGGCTGCTGTGGTGAGGAGCCTTGGTACATGGGGCGCACGCTCAACCAAGGGAGTTACCAGGGCTCTCCCATAAAGGATCTTTTATGTAAGAAGCTGTGAACTAGTTTTCCTGCAACACATGTCAGATAACGTTTATGTTTGGGAACAGAGAAATTCAAGGCCTACCTGTCAATATCAGACATGTGCTTGTCCAACACAAAGGGCTTCTCAGAATCCAGACTACTCTGTGGACAGAGAACAACTATCAGCACAGACATATGCCAAGACTCTCCGGCGTTCACATGGAAACTGATGTCTAAAGGGCGACTCATCTGTTCTGGATATTTCAGTCCAGTGTTAGTTATATGGCTTGTGTAAGCATTGTAACCTGGCTCTGGTAGGAATCTAGCACTCTGGAGACGTCTTCAGCAGAGGGAGACTTCAAGTCCACCAGCTCCTTCTCCAGCTCTGGGATCTGTGGAAGTAGAAGGCTTAACATTAAAATTAGCCACTGAAAGAAATGCTTGTCAATTTGCCCTTTTGTGTGCAGTCGACTGTGGTTTTTTACAAGCCGCTCGGCTAGATTCATTTTAAAAACAATCAGTTTTTGGATGCAGGCAGATCTTTCCCTCTTGGATTCTCACTAAGGAAATACTGTACATTTGAAGGACTGGCTACTCTGGATTGCAGAATGTCTTCCATTGTGGATTTGTGTGCAGGTTTGAACTAATCCGGCAGCACATTTCCATATTCCAAAATAGTTTCCAATTTGCAGCTATGGTTTCATACAATGAGAAAATAACACATAAATGTGATAGATATAGAGATTTGTTTCCACCCTTTTTTGTTGGTCAAACTGCTGTAAAAGTTGTCCAAATAAACTAAATTCACCCCACTGCACGTCTGTCCTGAAAATCAAGGTCACAGTCTTAAACTAACGGGGCCGCCCACTGTTCTGACCTCACGCCAACAGCAAGACAAACACACCCGGCCTCTGGAACAGCCAGTGGATTTTGGCAGCTTTAAGCAAGAGTGAGACACCCAGTGACTCAGCATCCGGCTTTCCAGTGGAGCTTTAACCCCCCCCCCCCACCACCACCACCACGCTCCTGTCCTGCCTTTTCCCTGCAGCACCACCATCACACGCACAGAGAGCCTGGGCTGTCAAGTACATTAGATAACAAAATTGAAAGCAGTATAATGAAGAAAATCCTGGTTGTGTGGCTTGTCGAGTTTCTGTCTGCAGTCTGGTATCTGGTTCATTTAGCATTATTCCTTCATGACTCCGAATGCTTTTATTGGCTGGTCAGTAAGGTTAGGGTATCATTCAAAGACTTTCGATACAGACACTGTGACTTTGATACCAGTTCCTGAATGATACTTTTTTCCAATTCAATTTCATAAAAATCCATTTTAACAAAAAGAAATTGCAACATAACAGTACAAATCTTTTATTTTATTTTTCTGCTCCTTTGCACCTGTACTCAAGCCTCTCAAAATACAACAAAAGACGTGAGCCCCGTCTTTGTGTAACGTAGAGTTTTTCCTGCACGTCTCTGCGACGGGTAACGTTAGACTGGCAATCATCAGCATTATTAGATCTTGGTAGAAGCACGCTGCATGCTTATTGGCTCACTGAAGAGGATGAGATTTGCTCCTTAGGTATTGAAATTTGGTATTGAACGACGAGGCATTTTTTAATACTCAATACTAAGGAGGAAATTCGGTCGGTGCCTAAAAAGTAACGAAGTTTGGTACCCAGCGCTACTGTTTAAAATAAAAAAAATAAAATGTACAGTTTCTTTTGTGAGGACATTGATTTTGATCTACTAACTCGAGTTAATGTACCTTCTTAGACTCAACAAAATGAGTGGCAACTCCAGCTCTCTGCACGTCACGCCCCTTGAGACGGAAGCCTGTCAAGGCCAAAAACAGTCCCAGCTTCCCCCGGAGCCTCGGCAGAAAATGGCCACCTCCCACGTCAGGGAAAAGCCCTGTCAAAATAAAACACAAATCTAGGCACATTCTTGTACAGTTTCAATACACAGGCACTTCATGTAGCAATATGACAATCTGTTACGGACCAGTTCACCCTGTGCCCAAATGTCACTAAGCATGTCAAGAATATTTAGCATCTGTTATTGACTGACATATGTCTGTAATGAAGTACACTGCACAACACGAGCACCAATTTACATAAGCCAGCTAAGAGTGGAACTAATTCGTTTTCATGGTTGATTAATCGGTTATTTTCTACATTAATCAATCAATCCTTTGAACTACAAAACATCAGGAAACATCACATTTTCCTTCAGACCAAATGTCTTGATGGTTTTGTGAGAAAAACAGTCTTGGGAAGTAAGTCCAAATTCTGGGTTATTTTGATAACTTGAAGGATACAAAAGACTGGGATGACCAATCTTAGAAAATAGGTTACACCTCTGGATCAGTATAGCTTTCTCCGTCTATAATAGGATTATTATTTTAGGTGTACCTCTCTTTCTATAAGGTGAAGTAATATTTTTCTTTTTCCTTTTTGTAACCACAAGAGGATGTCGGAGAGGGTTGGTTTTGGGGCGGTGGGGGGAATCTGTCAAATACCAATAAAAAGAACTAAAAAAAAAAGAAAAGAAAAGTCTGTAACCTAAAAACCATACTGCAGAATATTGTAGCATTGTTTTGTTGAGTGTAAAATAAAAGGGTCAGAATTTCCTCCACATTGCCCCTCCTTCCTAAAATATCTTTCCACCTGACCCAGATGTGATTTATGTCCAGCATGATTAAGTTCAACCATTAACAAAACAAATGATTGCTGCACTACAAAAGGTAAACATGCGGCTTACGAGCAATTATGATTATGAAAAATTCACAGCCTTAATCCGTACAGAATTTAGTCTGTATTCACAATAATGTTTCAATTTGATTTCTATGTTTCTGAGAGGAAATGAGATCCCATTGGTCACAGTTGGTTTTCTGACAGCTTTTGTTTTGTGCCATGAGCTGATGGGGGTGAATGGGAAAGAGGGATTAGATGAGTTGACCTGATTCACAGCTGGATATGTAATATTATTAATGTGACAGATTATGGCTGTTGTTCAGAATGCTAGCAGTGCTGGGTTAAATCCCGCCACAGAAAGGGATAACTTTGACGCGTGAGTGTAGTGATGGTACGAGAGTGTGTGTGTGTGTGTGTGTGTGTGTGTGTGACTGAGAGAGAGGAATGAGTGTGATAGAAGTGTGTGTAGTAAAAAAATTTTACCTGGAATTACCGCCTTGTGGTTGTATGCCTCGCCAACCAGTCAAGTTACACTTTATATAGTCATGTATGACTCATGTAATATACTGTATGTAGTGAAGACTTTGAAGCAATTTTAAAAAAAGGTATTAAGTGTATTTTTTAGCAAAAGGTTGATGCTTCATACACACATCTTCAACCCGGCAGCAAAGACGATCTAAACAATCACCATTTGGAGATTAGTGTCACAGATTCAGTATCCAACCAAACATCTCCCCTTCTCAGTTCATCTTTGAGTCCCGGAGTACGTTAGTGCTAAATTTGGGGAATTCCCTCCAGGGGGTCCTGAGATATCGAGTTTAAAAGAATGGATGTACGGACGGACGGACAACCTGACAACATAAAGCTTCCGGCCACAGCTGTTGACGGTGCAGAGGCATAAAAACACACAGTTATCATGAGGGAGTTAATATAATTACTTTTTTTTTTTACCAATGGGTCCAACACAAGGGTGGCTGCTGAATTATAAAGTGTTGTTGGTAGTGGTGGGGGACTGAAGGAAGGGGGATGGCATAAATAAATCATAGCCAGGGTTCCTTAAAGGGCAAGAGAAGCCCTGATAACATTATGAAAACCAGAGGGGGACAATAGATCAGAGGTTTTCCATTCGTCCATCTGGCCATCATGAGATGACATGTGAGATGTGGGAAAACATGTCAATAATGTTAAGAAACATGACCGTAGTTAGACATGCCCTGTGAAAGAATCCGTCTCAGCAGGGCATTTTTATTTGAATAGCCTAGGTTCCACTAGGATTTTTAGAATTGAGATCTACAATAGGTTATTTTTGTGATTTTAATAAGCTGTTGGACAAGTACATGACTTACTCTAACCTTGGCTTGGGGGGGGGGAGAAGTTGGATGTTCTAGACAGCCATGTGCTACCTCTGTGACACATAACTTCTTTTCACATCCAATTAATAGGCTTCGCAGGGAGAATGTTACATACACACTACAATACACCTAAATTCTACCCCCAACTGTGATTGCACCCCACCCAACCAGTAGGAGCAGCTAAATGCTGCAGCAAGTTGAGAACCACCCCCACCCATCTGGCTTCCCACTCCCAAACCACAAACTGAAGGAGTGCATGTATTTAAATTCTCTGCACCCCTGATGATGTTCTAGTCTGAGGATATACCACACACTGGGAACAGCTTTCCTACTAAGCTCTTTTCACACTTCTCCAACATGTATTATGTAAATGTGGAGGATGTTGTTGTGATGACTTTGCTACTCAGAGTAATGAGGGCACACCTGCATGTTTTATCCACCTTGTTACTAATTAGCAACTAGTAAAAATCAATCTAATAAATCAGAAAGCCTGTGTGTGTGTGTGTGTGTGTGTGTGGTCTGTCTGAAATATCTCATATACCGTTCCAATGAACTTGGGTTTAGAATTTGGAGCAGTTTGGACTGCGTTGGATATTAAATTGGGGGGAAAAAGCGCTGCCATAACGCTGGCTCTTCCGTGTCTACCCTTCACAATAAAAGCCCAGCTTAAATTCACTCGGATCATTTCGCTTAGAGGAAACTCAATCAAAAGGCATTTTTGCTGACACTAAATCGTATAGACACTATATCGTATTAACTTGCTGTGAGCTGTAAATTGACCACCTCAGACTCACTCTCTGCTGCTAACTTATAACAACTTTGCTGAAGTGTTACATTTGTCAACGATAGGCTATATGACGAGGCAGCATCGCCGTCATTAAACCCTGACTGTGGCGATATCAACATGCAATATCGTTGACGAAAAAGACAACACTAAAATGTAGTTAATTTTTTGTTTTTTTTTTTTTTTTTTTTTTTTTTTTTTTTTTTTTTTTTTTTTTTTTTTTTTTTTTTTTTTTTTTTTTTTTTTTTTTTTTTTTTTTTTTTTTTTTTTTTTTCTCTCTCTCTCTCTCTCTCTCTCTCTCTCTCTCTCTCTCTCTCTCTCTCTCTCTGAGCTGAATCCGTCTCTGTACTCGGTTGGGGTTCTGGTGGTTGATTAATGCAGATATTTACTGATTGCTCTCATTACGGGCCAGATAGGGTGGCGCATGGCGAAGCGCCATCAGTCCATAACACAAATGTCTGTGTTTATTCCACAATTTAATTGTGATAATTCGTGAGTAAATTCTGAAATCGGCCACGTCTGTCAGGTAAATGTGGTAGTACAATGTTCTCTGAAATACAGAACCGAACAGACTCGAGTCACTGACCTCGCCAGACTGTCCAACGGCCGATTATCAGCCCTGTGTGTCCCGGCCTTAAAACAACTTTTGAATGTACACGTTCCTCCAAAACAAGTGGCACCTTTGCTCCATCCGGCACATAGCGCCGCCCAAGACGATTTTGATTGATTTAAAGATATGTCAATAAACCAGACCACGTTTTTCTCCTATCCAAGAATGCCAGACTTTCTTTCGCAGAGAGTGGCGATAGGTCTGGCAATGCAAGATTACAGTAACCCTAACCCAGCCAGGTGCTGGCTAATGCTAGCTTGCTTGCTCACTAACCAGTAAGCTACCACCACAAATAGAATCTAACTCATCATGTGGGAAACACTGCAGCTGTTTCATTAGAATGACATAAGAATTCATCTTATGTCATTCTAATGATGTCACTAAACGCAACATGAATAAATCTTTAATACTTTAACTTGTGAACAGATACATTTTAATCGGCAATGGTAGTTTTTGCCGATTAGGTAGGTGTTTAACAATCAAGACAACAAACAAGTCAAAAAGACAACAAGTCCGTGTTTTCATTGAGAGACCCCTATGTAGACCCATATCAGCAGAAAATTACCTTGCACACCAACACAGGTGTTTTCAGTCAGCCAATAACTGATTAGACTGGTGCTCAGAAAGGCCAGTAATTACATGTGGTCATCAAACTCAATGTACCAATAAGAATTGCAGCACATAAGAGAGGCTCTTGAGAGGATTCCACCCCAGGATCCAGGCTAAAATAAGCATGTACTGTAGGGTCTCAAAGCACTGCAGCTGCAATCTCTGTGAAAATGCTGTTCCCAAATGCAAATGGTGCAGTGTGAAGTTCTGATTGCAGAAGGGAACAGGCAGATAATGGTGGTGCAAAGGGCCTGGAAGCCAAGTGTCTTTAGTATAAACAAGTGACAATGTGTGACCACAGCAGCTCCGAAGAGGATTAGCAAAAATGTCCTGCCTTCTTGCCAAAGTGACTTGAGAGTTTGAAGACACTGGGATATTCCTGCTTTATTTATGAGCATCAATAATATCCTATTCTTCATTGTGGCCCCCACACACACACACACACACACACACACACACACACACACACACACACACACACACACACACACACACACACACACACACACACACACACAACACAACACACACAAACACACACACACACACACTTTTCTTTCTGCTACACTCATTTCCTCTCCGCTGACAACATAATCTTCATCCCTGCACTGCTCCAGACATCTGAGTCAGAAGAGTTATTATGGAGTCCGAGCCCAGAATGCTCAGGAAGAAGCTGGGGGGGGTGGTGTGTGTGTGTGTGTGTGTGTGTGTGTGTGTGTGTGTGTGTGTGACTAATGGAGGATGCGGGAGTGTCCTTGGAAGTTTGCGAGTGTGAGGGGGTGAACGCATAGTCGATTTATGAGAAAATGAACAGATACATACAACCTAGCAACTTCTGCACAAAACAATCCAAGAATTTCCTACGTGTCACTTGATTCCAACCCCAATAGAATACAATTTGGGAAGAAAGTCTGTCGAGCCTTTCAACTAACCATCAAAGATGTTAGAGGACCACCTAAATATCCATTTAAGGGATAGTTTAGATTTTTTGAAGTGGGGTTGTATGAGCTACTTCTCCATAGTCCGTATATTAGCTACAGTAGATGGAGATCAGCAACCCCCCAGTTTGGAGGAGCAGGCAGGAGGACAGGCACAGAAGCTAAGCATTGTACTGCTGTAGACGGGGGCAGCAGCTAAACATATTTTAGACACCTTAAAAAGAGGCCCAGCTAAATAAATCAATATAAGTTTAAGTGTACGCTATAGTTTGAGTATTTTCACCACCTTACCTTGCTGTCAGACAGCCCTTTACGATGGGGAACTGAAGCTGTTATCTATGCTCTCTTCAAAGCCACCAGACTCCTTTGACAGAAAAACAGTCATTTTACTTGGCAGAAAACGAGAGTTGCTGGTCTTTAAAGGCAGGGTTGGTAATGTTAAAAAGCTAGTGAGGTTTGAAAGTAGCATCTCCTCGAGGCTCTGTCTGACCCCTCCCCCTGCCCTCAGGGCTCCGCCCACGCACAGACGTGCCCGAGCACTGCTGCCTCGCTGGTTCAGAGCAGAGAAAAGAGTGCAATTTTACTTCATGTTTCATTCACCGGTAAGAAAACACCTATTATGGTCATACCGAATGTTTAAAACAAACTACTGTTAGCAACGCGGCAACGACGCGCACTGAGCTCAGGCTCGTACACAGGTGGGGTAGAGTACGCACAGCGGGGCAAGGAGGCATTTCATTGGTTCTTTCCAAGTGGACCGCGAGGCAGTGATTGGCTGGCATTTTTATTGGATAACAGCAGATACAAATGACAGATCTTTTTCGCTCTTTCTATTCAGAGCCCAGAAGTTATTTATTGCTGTCGGGGTGTAAAGAAAGAAGGAGAGAAGAATAATGCTTTGGTAGAATAGTTTCCTGAAAATAATTCATAAAAAAATGATGTACATACACAATTATAGAACTGTGATAAGCCATCTGAGTTTAAGTTGCAACCAGCGAGTTTATGCCAACGTCAGATGTAATTTGTTAGTTGTTAGAGATTTGTTACTAATCTCCTCAGTGCCTCAAGAGACGGCCATCTGTCTACACGGTCAATTAGCTAAAAAGCGAACTAAAGCTTAGTACTCTGACAGTAAAACACGGGGATAAGTTCTTGATTTCTACATGCAGCAAGCTATGTAGTTACAGATAAGTGTAATTGTAGTATGTATCATTGCATATTTTTGGTGGTATCCAATTATGCAATTTGAATTTTCTGAGCCTTGATTTATTTAAAAAAATAAAGAGTTTTGGATCCCTTCTCTTCAGTTTGGATAATTGTTTAATTACTCATCCTCGTAAAATAGTCAGACAAAATAAAAATATACACTCTGTGTGTCCTGTGGTCATGCCTTTATATGAGTTTATATTGTCATTGTCAGCTTCTCAAAGGGTATACAGTAGATCAGAAGTGCTAAGCCATATAGTTTGAATCAATATCATGTTATCAATAAGTATATATTAATTCATGAGGTGAAAGGTGAGTCTGTTGCGTTAGCGCCGCCTACCGTCTCTGGACCAACCACTGCTGGCTGATGGAAAACGTGTCTAACTGTGCGCCGCTTGTGATTTTACCAGGGAATGTCGCCACAGACACACAGTTCATAATACTGCAAACGCAAGGGCTTTCATCCGAGGGCCCTAGGCTCAATCACCATTGTGTTACCTCAGTCGGTGATAGATAGTAACAGACATTTTTTTTTAAATCTTCGAGGTCATTAGTTTAAAGTGATGGTTCGGAGTAATTTCACCCTAGGGTCCTTTGCACCATGACCTCGAGCAACACATTTCACGAAGCTTAATTGGGTCTAATAGAGTTTAGCAGCAGCGTTATCGCGAATAGCAAGAGGCTAATGGATCCAGTGATGTTTTAATATTGTCCGAATGATAACAACTATACATTATAAAATATTATAGCATTTAATAAAGTCCCAAAGTTGCTATTTACATAACACTTGCCTGTTGGCTTACTTTCTTCTCTGCTGCTGCGAGCGGGTGTAAGAGTGCTTAGGGCCGTCTACAAATTACAACACCGAAAAGAGATGCAACAAAAATACTTATTAATTTAACTTTTTTTTTTTTAAAGTAAGTGCTGTAGTATAACTAGCAGGAGACAAGTTATAATTGAGGTAAGTTTGGAGACATTACCTTATTTAATCATTAAATTAATAAATATTTTTGTTGCATCTCTTTTCGGTGTTGTAATTTGTAGACGGCCCTAAGCACTCGTCTAACTGCAGGTAGCAGCAGCAGCAACAGCAGAGAGCAGAAGCCAGCAGGCAAGTGTTATTTACATAAACTTCTAGTGTACTTACAAACTTTCCAATCCATCGTTTTATGAGTAAGTAAACTATTTGTACTAGTGTAGAAGTTTGGTATCATTTCGGACATTATTAGTGGGGTCATTTACAAGATACATCACTGGATCCATTAGCCCCTGCGCTAAGCTATTCAGCTGATAACGCTACTCTACGCTAACTCTCCCAATGTTAGACCCAGGTGAAAAAAGCTTCTGGGGAGGGGGGTGTTTGGCTCGAGGTCATGGTGCAAAGGACCCTAGGGTGAAATTACTCCGAACCATCACTTTAAGTTGCAAAGAAGGAGTCATTGAGTAAACATATTTTTGGGGAAATGAGACATCCTGCCCTCAGAAACGACTGCTTCACACCCATTTTTATCAGCATGAGGTCATCAATGATATGCTGTGCTGAATCCAACTCATCTATCTGTCTGTGTATTCTTTCCCAGCTTCCCGTGCAGACAGACCTCATGTCTCTGAATGCATACTGTATGAATTGGATCCATCTGGGTCTGCAACTGAAATCACTGCTCCTACATAATGAATGGTCTAGATACCCGCTCACACTGATTTGGGCCAACCAATGAACACCCCCAACCCCACCCCACCCCTCCCTCGAGGAAGACAGCAGCTAGTGCAGCTGGACAGTCTTACCAATGGCAGTCTCTGGCATGGCAAACAGTGTCTTCTCAGTGGCCACTCGAAACCGTCCATGAACTGACAGACCTACGCCCTGCAGGTGGAGGAGATCATGGTTACCAAAAAAAAAGAAAAGAAAAGAAAAAAGAACATTCTATGATATGATGGAAAGAGGGGAAAACAGAGGCTGAGGAATACACAGAGGAGGGGAAACAGGGCACGAAGAAAACATCAATAACGGAAACGCACTGAGCTGAAGTTTGAGATGGAAACTGAAAAAAATAAAAAATAAAGTTAATCAGGCCGACCCTGTGTTAGTGGGAGTGTGATTTATGTGTGTGTCTCCCAGCAGGGAGAGAGGTGAAGGCTAATGAGCAGTGTTGGCCAGAGGACATTTTCAGTACAGTTAGACTCTGTGTGTGTGAAATTATAAGGTTACCATTACCATGGAAACAATATCCCCTTGCATACATTCTTGACTTCTATGCAGAAAACATGTCGATACACAGACAGGTGTATTGTCCTGCCTGACTGTGACATGTAGTTCAGTTATGATGAAATACATAATTATTTAAAGAATCATTAAAACTTTAACCATCTTTTTAGGGGTGAAAACTCCAGACTAATAACAGTGTCTGACACTTGTAGACAGCATTAATCAGCCTGACTTTAGGTCACACAATCCCCTGCTTTTTATTTAAGTTACTGTTTATAAGTACAGCCTAGGATTAATAAAGAACTCTATCTATCCATCCATCCATCTAGAGGAGCATGGTCATTTACTGGTCAGGTCAGATAAAAATCCAATACATGTCAGCGACTGTACTGACTGGTGGTGATTAATGACTGTGCAAGGTCATCAGGTAATCCCCTGACATCCACTTGAACTGCAGGCTGGGATGATACTGGTGATTCATTTCATCACATACTTGTGTCAAGGGGGCATAGCCAAGTCACGTAAATCTACTTGTACAGCTGAATATGACATATGCGGATGCCGAGAAACATTTATCTATTTCTAGTCCGCTTCAATTCGGTGCAGCCCACAATACATGTGTATCTGTGTCTCAGGCTTTATCCTGAGATGACCTCACACACATTTACAGCTTTCCTAGGCTCTGGGAGTATCTTAAAAATATCCAATCTTCATGGTTTTTCTTCTGGGACATTCAAAGTATCATGTCAACCTTTACATTTCATAATGGCATCCCTATACGACCAGCCAAATAGCAGCCTGAGACACAACGCAAAAAGAGCAAATAGCGTTCTAGCTAATGTAGGTCTAGGTTATTTCTGAAGAAAAAAAAAAAAAAGCCAGCGAGCTTCTGTTAACAAGGTTGTAAGTAACTTTGGTTGCTGGAATAGAAAAAGTGCAAACAAGATAGCTGAGAAGCTGTCGCAGGTGTTTTAAAGCTAAGTGAGTTTTAGACACACCATCTAAGCATTCTAACATAACAGAGTAACTTGAAAATTGTGCTGCTGCTGATCTACATCTTGTTGCAGGGATGTAAAAGAGCACTTTGGGGCCTTGTCTCAAACTTATCTCTGCAAACTAGCCCTTCACTGGATAGTGTTGCTCAACACACACACTTACATCTGTGGAGGGCAGTCACATTAATGAAGGGGTACAAATAATTAGCTAAACTGTTGATAGCAACTGCCACTCTCCACCATAAACAGGAAATCTCAGACTGAAAGCTTTGCTCAAAAGGTAAAGGCTAGAAAGTAAGCACTGAAAGCTGGAAGCCACAGCACGTGGCGGTGTTATCACTGATCCACCGGTATTGATTAACAACCTTATCAACCTCAAAATAGATAAAGAGTATTCCATTCATTGTGGGCTATGTATGGGGCAGTACAAAAAAAAAAATCATTATTACCCCTCATGGGTCAAGATAAAACTTTACTGTAGCAGCAGCAACCGTATTAGGATTCATTAGTAGAACAGATTAAAGTAGCACGCAAGAAACTAGACAACCTGAAGCTGCATTTGGGCTCATAAAAGACCAATAAAACGGTGTACGGATATATAAAAGATGGGCTGAATCACTGCCAACCATTAGTGAAAGTGTGATTACAGTCGACAACCTGTCTTCACCTTGCTCTTAGCGATAGCGAGAAAGAGACAAGTGAAGAGCCAGAGGGGAGTGCTTCAGGGCTTGCCTTAAGGCTGTGTGACCAACTGACCGCAGACAATTTAAAATATCTGATCAATGGAGACTAAACAGACCTCTGCCTGGAGTAGTTGATCTTCTGAATACAAAAAAAAAAAAAACGAGAGACAGACTGTGACTTCTGTCAGCTTAGAACATGAATTACATGAGGACTGTGCTTTGGCAACACATTGGCCCAATCCCAAAGTCCGGACTCACAGACTCACGGACTTTGGTGTGCATTCTTGCGAAATTCGTAAGGGCTTAGGGTTGTCCCAATGTGGAATTTCAAAGGGCGTGAGGGTTTGAGTACACACTTACTGAGCCCTTTCCGTGAGTTTGCATCGATGCAGACTTTACCAAAGGGAATTACCCACAGTTCAAAGCGTTGTGACGTTTACCGTGGAGACGATAGGGAAATCCGGAAATTACGAAGGTAAACAACAGCACGACACACGACCACAGAACGTACCAACCTGTTGTCCAGCTTGTAAAACGAATTTTTGGAATCAGGTAGCCGTCTCCTGTGCCTTGGCCGTGTGGAAAGCAAAAAACTTAAATTGGAACTCAAGACTTTTAACCCCACAACCTAGCAGCATATGATGATAGAAATTTTGTAAAGATTTGTATTTCATTGGTTGAATGTCACACTAGGAGTGAACTTTGAAACTCTAGTGTCTGTGTATGGAACTCCAAAAAGACTGCAATGAAATGCATGAAAAATGACACTAGAAGGGATTGTGGATGTAATGGATAGTCGGGCTGGGTTTTAAAAATTGATTTTCCGATTTGTAGAACTGCACTTTATTGCGTTGACTGCTGTAGTGATAGAATCTCTTTCATATCCAAGCTAAATTGGTATTGTAACTGAAATGTTCCTAACTCAATTCGGAAAATCATTGACAATACCCAGCCTAAATGGATAGGCTATGAAAGTTACGATGGCGAAAGTACACACGCGCTGATCTGTTACATTTTAATAATGGAGTTGTATAGTTGTTTTGTCTGCTTAACAAATTAATCGTTGCTTAAAATCACACTTGAATAGAACAGAGCCATCATTAGTGTCACTAGTAACACCTGTGCTTTTTCTACTATGACGGGTCAAAAAAAATTAGTAATGAATGGATTTTTACTTAGGTACCGAATGACATATAATCTGCTCATTGACATATTTTACTGGTTTATCGTGTTTTTTGCCCCCAACAGCGCCTTCCAGGCAGCGCTGCCTGGTAGGCACTAGGATTAGGCAGCCGTCGGGTTGGTGTGTCAGGGCCATTAAACATCCCTCTTATCTTTTATTAGATACTGAATGAGTCATGAAAAAATGGAGTGCACTTCAAATTTTAAATAAATGAACCTTGTACATCATATCAGCCATTTCCTGTAGAAATAACACAACCTTAAAAGCAAAAAAATTTGCAATGAGAGAAAGTAAGAAAAAAAAAAAAAAAAAAAAACAGTCTTCTTCCAATGATAGCTGGATGGACCCAGAGGAATGAGGGGTCGTTTAATCTCACATTACCAGAGTTTTACCATAAAAGCAGTGGAACAATGTCACGTGCTGGTGTGGTACCACCAAGCCCCTTATAAGAACATGTCTCCAGATCCTGATGTAAACAATGGAAATGTGCAAAAGTGTGCAGACGAGCATGTTTATAGCTAGAGCTTACAAACAGAATAGGCTGCACAATTTACGACCTGGCGGGGAGAGTTTGCACTGGCTAAGAATATGGAGGGCTTCATGAAGTCCTCATCATGAGATCTGGTTTACTGGATACAAACCAAATATTGATAGAACAGGTGGGGTGATACTTGCATTACTTTCCGCACCTCAGCTCTCCCGGCTCAAATCTCGCTACCTCTCCCTAATAATATTGTAACGCTTTAGCTTTTGCAGAGGTACCAAGTGTTGCTAAATCCCAAATGATTAGTGACACTATGTATTAAGAGTGGAAAAACTTAATGCAGAAGCCTTCCAGGTGGAGTGAAGCAACACAAAAGTGACAGATAACAGTTATAAACACTTAAGAGAAAGTGGCGCCTGTTTGAAAATGACTTTCCATATCACTCTTGTACAAAGTATTCACTTCCAAAAGAAGCACTGCACAGGCTCTGGCTGATTATAACCTTACTGCAGGGATCAAAATCTGCCCTGAGGTCTTTTTTTTGGCTCTCACTCTCTTCTCATTCGATGATGTGGACATTAGCAAAACAAGAGCTCTGTTCTCCAGAGGAAAAAGATTACAGTCGTACGGCTCTGGACAATTGGGCAGCCACGCCCGTTACAAACAAAGTGGGTTCTGAATGTGAGGAGCCTACTCTAGGACTAAGTACAGGGTTGAAATCTTAACAGCAAACTCGAACTGCAACGATGAGTCGACTAATTGATGAGTCGATCGATAGAAGAATAACCGCCAACTATTTTGGTAATCGATTAATCATTAAGGTAAAATGCCATATTTAACTGAACATCTTTGAGTGTTGGACAAAACGAGACATTTAAAGACATCACTTTGGGACCTGGGATGACATTTTTCACTATTTTCTGACACGTCATGGACCACATGAGTAATCAAATAATCGAGAAGATAATCGGCAGGTTAATAGATAATGAAAATAATCGTTAGTGCAGCCCTAAAGCAAACTCAAACATGCTAAAAAGACAGAGAGACACTGTGTCTGCTCACACGCAAAGCACACAGCACACATGGATTAATAACACTCCAGCATTCACAGACCTTAATTCTAGGGATTTTAAACTTGGAGAGCGATGAATGATGTGCGTGAGATGAGATCCCACTGATGTTAGGCAAACAGATAGCCAGAGTGTGTGTGTGTGTGTGTGTGTGTGTGTGTGTGTGTGTGTGTGTGTGTGTGTGTGTGTCTGCTAAGAACATGCCTTTACTTCCTGGTGGCTTGTTATCACTAATAATGCCAGAATACTCATTCGACGTGGGAGTTCTGCCCTGAGCTCAGTGCAGATCTGAGAACAGGGACTTTGGTGCCTCTTGGACTTTTCCATATATAGAACTAGCCTGTTTTCAACCACTACACACATTAAACAGCAATCGCCCTGAGGATGGTTTGCGTCAACATGAGTGTCTTCTCTGTACCGACATGACAGGAGAGGTTTACTTCAAATCACTTCCCCGAGCTACAGTATAAACCCACAGCAAAAAGAAGAGCAGAAAAAGATTGTGCGATAAGCAAACATCACAGCTTTTGAGGTTTTCCACTGGGATGGCTAAACGGAAGTGACTTGTTCCACACCATATGGTGCAACATACATCAGAAGCAAGCACTCAGCGGTCCCTTGCATCCATTACTGCACACGCTGCTACCCTACATTGTCTTTGCAGTTTTGTTCTGACAAATAAATCATAGCTTCTGTCTCTCTTGGAAAGGAAAAGGGTTAGTGGTGGTGCCATTTTTATCATGGCTGTCCAAACAAACATACATATATATATATATATATATATATATATATATATATATATATATATATATATATATATATATATATATATATATATATATATATATATATAATATATATATATATATATATATATATATATATATATATATAAAAGAATACAAATAAACCAAAGAATAGAAAAATAAAAATGATTATATATACACAATTCTCATTTATTTTGCCTTTTATTGTGGCAGGAGAAGACATATTTAGCTGCTAGCCATGCCATGCTTTTGTCTTCCCCTAATAAAAAAGGAAGGTTTTTGTCCTCAGTGTAGGTAGTGAAGCCTGGTATATGTTTTTAAAATGTTTAGATCGATCTCTCTCTCTCTCTCTCTCTCTCTCTCTCTCTCTCTCTCTCTCTCTCTCTCTCTCTCTCTCTCTCTCTCTCTCTCTCTCTCTCTGTCATGATATGTAAAACAACACACTCATTTAAAAGACACACATCATGTCTGACCCAGTCAGTTAAACAATGTTAATAAATGACAGACCTTTGTGATCAAGGCCATAAAGGAGCGTTTGGCAGCTCTGTGTCATCATGTTTAATGTGGGGCAAGGGTACCGATTCACATTCCAAACATATCTGACAGCTAGAGGGAGCAACCAGTGGCAGGAACAATGCCCTGTCACTTCATATTTCAGCCAATCAGAGGCCAACCTTGACACTGGCCTCAGGTAACAGTTGCAGATAGCTCTCTACTGACACCTACAGCAACATGTGAATATCACACCCCTCAACAAAAAAGAAGGAATATTTGATCCTCAACAACAGCATGAATAAAGAAACTGTGAAAGGTTTACCCAACCTTATAATATGAAAACATAAAAAATGAATGTACTCACCCCACCCATTGTTATTCCTTCAATAAGGGCGATATATGGTTTCCTGCATGTTCCTTGAAAAATGAAATAAAGTGTGTAAAAAAAAAAGAAAACTGGTCCTGGGACTATAACTTAATAGGTATCCTTACATAATGGATATTGTTGATAATACAGGTGTAACTGTAATTAAAGCTTACCAATAGCATTGTTGAGAATGTATTCCTCACGGAAAAAGTCCTCTGCGAGAGGATCTCCAACTTTCCCTGCTTCTGTGACCGCTGAGAGGAGAAAACATGTTCGCTGCAGTCACACTCTTGCACAGCTGCCCAGACCCAAGGCCCAGTTTGTGCCTCTTATGTATTACAATACATACAGTCAGGTCACAGGGGCAACCATTCATATTACAAGATACAAAGATTTAAAACCCATTCCCCAGGTTCTTTTATTTTTTATTGTTCAGTTATTTTTTGATCCATATGATTAGAAGAGTCTTTGGCGATTGTGGAAATACCTTTAGAACAACGATAAGTGTTTTCACATAACCTTCTAGGTTTATCAAGCATCGCCGATCCTCTTTTAGAAAAACTGGTAACCTCTGTGATCTGAATTTGTGAGAGGCCCAAACTTAGGCTACACAGACCCCTAGTGATTGATCCTTCAAAGCTTCTGCTTACCTCTGATGTCTCCACCAGCACAAAAGGCTTTCCCACCTGCTCCTCTGATGATCACAATGTCAGTCTCATTGTCATTTTCCCATATCTAGAATCACAAAAAGGAACAAATTGAATGAACATTTTCATCAAAAACTAATCCTGTGTTAATGTCATGTGCCACTATCTGGTTTCTGCATTATTTTGGGGTTTAGGTTTAGACTTTCAAAACATGTAAACTATTCAAAACACCAAAACTTAATATAAAGACCTTTCTCTCATTTGATGAATGGAGTCTGTTAGGATGTGGTCTTCAGAGGAGTCAAGGCTTCCAGGCAAAAAACTAAACAGGCGAGTGGCACATAATGCATATTGGGATATTTAAAACCACAAATGATTCAACAGCTGTGTCCTCCGATTTGTATGCAATGGGAGGGATGACTGTTAGAGCTGAAGATCTTTGCCTGACCCTGACAGGACCTGACGGGTTCGGTCTAAATTTGTATAATTTTACATCGGCTTGGGCTTGCGCTCCGGGTTGCACAGTAAATGAGCGGTCAGGTGATGCGTTTCGATTAGCGTGTAAATGGATGCTGAGGAGGTGAAACAGAGGCTGGCCTCTGGAGGACTTGTTTCATTTCTTTGTTCCAACTTCCAAGTGGCCTATAGCCTACGTTAGTCATGAATAAATGATGTTAAGAAATGTATAAATTACTCATTCTTGACAAAAGGCAAAAGAGCTGTGTGCACATTTGAATAATGTCGGGCTATAAACGGGTTCGGGCTTTTAAAAAGCTGTCAATCAAAATGTACTTGTCAGGCTCGGGACTTGTCGGGCCAAACTTTTAAGGCCAGATTACAGCTCTAATGACTGTATCATTAGAAATATTTTTGTGTGTGTCTTTTGGTATCCAATTACATCAAACCATAGGATTGATTTTCAGGAAGTTAGGTGAGTAATGACATTCCTATTGTGGCAAACCAGGGGAAACGGGTCAGCCAGTCCAGCACAGGGCACAAGTACATAGGCTCAGACTGGGGGAAGTGATTGAGGGAGTCTATCTGCCTGTGCAGGTGCTGCAGCCACTTGGCACCTGGCACTGGTCACACCTGCAGCCCATCAGGTAATCAGAGGGAGGTGTTAAGAGAGCCAGCCCAAGGCTGCAGGGGGGGGGAGGAGACAGTGAGCAACATGTTGGGAGCTGATGGTCAATGATGAAATTGGCCAGGAAAAGACTAACCTCTCCCTCTGCTTAAATCCTCCCAGGACTACACCTTGTAAAGGCTGACCTACGCCAGATGGGAAGAAACCACAGCTGCAGTTTGTACCATTACCTTTTATTTTTCGAGCTGCTTCATTAAAGAACACTTTCTGTTTAAGCCGACTGTCTCTGTTTCCGAGGCCCGAGACATTTGACCCGGTTGGAGATAGCATCAAACAAGCTTTCCACGCACCTTGAGCTGAGGGTAGATCTGACGGATCATGGGCAGGTTGAGTGCATTCAGGACTTTGGGTCTGTTTATGGTGATCACACCTGCGCTGCCCACTTTCTCCAGAAGAACCCCTGGTTCAACCTGACTCGACATCTGATTCATAAGAGAGACACAATTTGTGTAAAAGTCTTTACAGCAAAGCACACTGTAATAAACTCTGAAATAGCTGCATCGCTCCAACTGATTTAAATAGTTAACTTAGTGTGACTGCTTTGATAGACTAAAGAAAATACTTTGGTTGAAACTGAATGTTACTAATGACTTAGCATCACTTCAATACAATAATAGAGTGATACTTACTGTAGGTGTAAAAGAATAAATCAGTAGAACAAACTAGAAAGCAAATGTTCCAAATAGAGTAAAGTCATTTTGATAATCTAAAGTAGACAAACTAGACTAGAACATGGAAACACATCACACATTTAAAATATGTAATGGATGGACATCACTGGCAATCAATGATACAGCAACATGTGTGATGTGCCAGGAGTGATGGCAACCTAAAGCTGAAGAGAGTTCCGGCAGACATAACAGGTAGGGGAGAGAACACTGCATCCATACACTGGCATGCTAACAATGCCGGCTGATACTAGTTCAAATGCAATATAAAAACTGGTCTAATTCTGCTTCCAATACTTGGCTGACAGAGGAATTTGAATTTTTGACATGAAAAGAATGACATGTTGCAAACAGTTATGAATCTGCATTTTTTGTGAGTCTAGGAAAAAAAGTACAAAGTTGTGCTGTAAAGAAAACCATATAATTGCATCCCTACAATCCTCACTATAATGGAGACCTTTAGAAGCTACAATACAACATGTATGTACAGTACATGAGAGGGGGTTGCTCACCATGTGGCCCTGGATTCGCTGCAGTCTGCAGATGGACCTCAGTCTGGAAGAAACGGTAGTGGTCACATAGCATCAAAACATTGGATTTCACAGCCTCAGAATACAAACTTATCAATTTATGTAAAATTCAAACATTAACATAGGGGAGTTGACCTCAGACTCCCTGTAAGTTCAACCATTTACTATCACGATATTACTTTATTTACATTCATACAGTAGCTAACATCCTAGTGACTTAGCTACTTCAACCTTTGCCAGCATGTCTGACATTTTATAAGCTAATGTCAGCAAACTAAAACGTAACGTTAGTATACGTTTGCGAGAAATACCGTCACTTGCCACATACCTGTAAGCGGATGTCAAAACGGTTAAAGACATTATTATCTTTGACTTTTATCCTGTGGCTGCACTTTTAGGTACAGCTTCTTTGCTCTTTCCTCTGAACTCTAACTGTCTATGCTTTTTTGCATTGACTTATTTTAGCGTTTACTTCCTGAAAGAGACACCGAGGTACCTCTGATTGGTCGTTGTGGTGACGTCAGGGTGGGCGTACGCACCACCGAGGGAGATTTAGTCCGCGCTGTGTTTCTGCCACACTGCCACCTACTGTGCAGAGGAGGCACCCTCACGCCTGTGTTCTTAAAAAAATATATTTTTCACTATTTTATATTTTCTTTTTCCACTCCTCTGGAAAAACAATGCATTTATTCAATTTTCTTAGCTTTTGGAGGTAGCCTACTTGCACTTAACTTGAGGAAAATGTTGTTCTCTCTTTTTATAGCTTCCTAAAAGGATATGAAATTTTATTGAAATTTATTGAAAAAATCTTCTATACCAGACTCAAGCAACACAAAACAAATATATATACAGTACAGGCCAAAAGTTTGGACACACCTTCTCATTCAATGCATTTCCTTTATTTTCATGACTATTTACATTGTAGATTCTCACTGAAGGCATCAAAACTATGAATGAACACATATGAAATTATGTACTTAACAAAAAAGTGTGAAATAACTGAAAACATGTCTTATATTTTAGATTCAGCGCTGCAAACCCTTGGTGTTCTCTCAATGAGCTTCATGAGGTAGTCACCTGAAATGGTTTTCACTTCACAGGTGTGCTTTGTCAGGGTTAATTAGTGGAATATTTCCCTTTTATTAATAAAAAAGCAAAGGGTGGCTACTTTGAAGAATCTAAAATATAAGACATGTTTTCAGTTATTTCACACTTTTTTGTTAAGTACATAATTCCATATGTGTTCATTCATAGTTTTGATGCCTTCAGTGAGAATCTACAATGTAAATAGTCATGAAAATAAAAAGGAAACGCATTGAATGAGAAGGTGTGTCCAAACTTTTGGCCTGTACTGTATATATATATATTTGTTTTGTGATGCTTGAGTCTGGAATAGAAGATATTATATCCTGTACCAGAATTTTTTTCAATATTCATTCATCATTTTAACATGTTATACATGCATACATTAATGTCATGATTGATATTTTCTAACAATTCATAAATAAGTTACATACATTACTGACAAGCTTTATAATTATACATTACACCTTTTGACAGGCAAAATGCATCCATATTAAAAGAGAGAGTGTGAAAAAAATCTTTCTGTTTTCAGACAGGCATGTTCTAGGGTAAAGTTTTAAAGAATTCCCTTGTGTCTCAGAGATAGGCTCAACTGTTACATCATATATTCTCTGTACAAGCTTTTACACCTGAATCATATCACCTCTGTATCTCCTCAATATGAGTGTTGTAAACTTAATTATTTTTTTTATTTTTTTACTGTTGATTGATCCCCAGTGGGGAAATTACAATTTACACTTTGTTAGAAATCACTATTTTTTCAATCTATCTTCATACAACATATTTTTAATTTCTGGAATTAATTTAGTAGCTCTTCATTTTTTTCTATATATTTAATTTATTTTTAAATATTAATTAATTGTTATATGGACACCAGACAGAGCTAGCATATTCAAGATGGGATTTTACCAGAGATTTGTACAGTGGTAAAAGTATATCCTTGCATACATTTTGAAAAGTTCTTTTAATTATTGCAATCATAGATGTTGCTTTTTGAACTTTATGAAGTAGCCTAGTTCAATGAGCTTTGCCTCCATCAGCTACAGCATTAAAATGTTGCTAACACAGTAATGCATCAGTGTTAATATAACAACATTTTGACAGGGGCCATGATGAGTACTTTTATTTTGATATTGTAAGTACATTTATAATATTATAGCCTACTATAATATGCTATACTATAACTTAATCGACCCATTGCTACTTTTACTTAACTAAAGGATCTGAATGTAGGTCTTTCACCACTTACTGCAAATACTGTGCAAGTTTATAACATTTTTAAATTCAAGATCAAGAAATGGTGGTAAGGGTGGCTATCAACATGTACAAGTGTTTGATTGCACAGGCTATCAAAATGAGATTAGACTGGCAGTTTCAGGGTGTGATGTCGACCTTCCCTAGGCAGATAAAGAGCACACCTTAACATTAGCCAGAGTACCAAAGAAGAAGAATGGAGAAAAAAATCCAATAAAAAACCAAGACATTGCATCGTTACTTTACTAGCTGTATCATACACAGAAAGCACTTTGTTTCTCACAAACAGTCATGGATACAATAATGTCTGAAATGTGTCTCATACAACAAGAAAAGCTTAATAGCATCATATCATGTCAACAGGTCATAACATGGCTAATCTAAAATCCTTTTCAAATATCCAGCATTGTTGGATCCTGGATGGGTGTCAGGAGAGAGTCAGAGACTCTGAATACTTTTTAGTATAAATGCAGGTGTTCAATATAAATCATTTGTTAAGGATTATATGTGAATAAACATTTAGGCAGTAACTTATTGATTATAATATATAGTAGCAGGATGAAGGTTTCCAGGTGCCATCTTGTTTTATTCCTCCTCCTATTCCAGGAATCTTTATCTAGTCCGAATCGCTGCTGCAGGAGCTGCTGCCGGACTACAGAAGGGATAAACATACCACAGACATCAGTGAATCACTTCAATCATCTACAAAACCAATATGAAACTTACATTATAGCTGTTTTGTCTACAAAATAGCCCCACATCATCATATACCCTTCACCATACCTAGAGATTGGCATGGGGTACTTTCCATAAAATCATCTCTCTATCATCTCTTTATAAAGTTCCCTTGGCTTTTGGAATTAAAATAGCCCCACATCATCACATACCCTTCACCATACCTAGAGATTGGCATGGTTTTATGTCGGTTAGCCTAATAGCTGGTTTGAGTTGCATTGAGAGATGATTTTATGGAAAGTACCCCATGCCAATCTCTAGGTATTTTAATTCCAAAGGCCAAGGGAACTTTATCAGGATACATAGTATCCTGGATCCATGAAATAACTGACTTTTAAAAATAAAAATCTGCCTGCCTCTATGGGAATTTAACGTAGGGGTGTGTATTGTATACTTATGCCCCCTGTATTTTAAGAAAGAACATTTATTTATTTACGATACATTATTCATTCACAAAGAAAATTGGTGTCCTTAAAGGTTGGATTTTTCCTCATTTTTTTAATTAAGGCATTAAGATCAATTTCCAAAAGATGATTTTTTTTTATTCCTCTTTTTAAGTCAACTTTAGCATGGGTTCATAAACGTATGAGCACCACTGTTTACTTAAATTTGAGAAGATAAGAATTATAGTCTACCATTCAGCAAAACATTTGGAATAATTTGCTAATATTGGACCAATGTACAGCATCTCTGTGAAGAGAATTATTTAATATGTGCTGACATTATTTTTTTTTTCCTGTGCTTGTGGCCATGTCCATGTAAGTGGCCCTCGCCATGGCCGTGTCCATGGCCCGGTCCATGGAACTCTCCATGGCCTGGTCCGTGTCCTTGGCCTGGACCATAACCAGGTCCAGGTCCAAATCCCTGTCCTTGGCCTGGACCATAACCAGGTTCAGGTCTGTATCCCTGTCCTTGGCCCTGACCATAACCAGGTCCAGGTCCAGGTCCAGGTCCAGGTCCAGGTCTAGGTCCATGTCCCGGTTGGCCTCCGTGTGGACCGTAGGGCTGAGGGGGGTAGTTTGGTCCTGGGACAGTGCCTGGAGGATATTGAGGGAATCCCCCTGGCATCTGCTGAGGATTGTTCGGATAACTAGGAGGGTACTGGTTTCCTAAACATAACAAGAAAAGAGAAATCAGTTAGTTAATCCATAGCAAAGGTGATTAACAAATATGTAAAGTAGGGCTGCACAATATTTTGTTTCATCGTCTACAACACGATGTGCCTATGTGTGATAGTCACATCACAGGATGTGCAATGTTAACGCTACAATTTTTCTGCTGCTTGATAGTAAAATAAACCTTCACCATTTTCCTTTTACATGATTGTTACCGGCCGACCCTTCCCCTTTAAGACACGTGGCCATGTGGGCAACGTGTGTATGTGTGACCTTTTTTTGGGGGGCGGAGGGGGGGTTGTGTGCTTGCGACTTACACTTACAAAGAAACATAACAGCTACAAGTGTATGCACTATACGGGATTTAGCCTATTATACTTTATCGGCAGGAATTGATAGGTCAAACTGCAAACAGCCACCCACAAATAGTCTATAAACAAAGCATCAGGCTGTCTTTGAGATTTCACAATGACAACGGTTACAGTTACTCAGGCTACCGAAGAATAGAAAGAATTCCTCAATTAGGCCTTACCGACGCACCCCAAGCTTCCATCCTTAACCGTTTTGCCAGCAGCATGTTAGCATTTGAACAAAGTGCTGTGTGTCCACAGTGTGTGCAGACAATTCTGGCGCAAAACGAACCTAGGAGTTAATAACAGATGTGTACCCAGTCAACGTTTCTGTGGGATCTGTTTTCATGCTAATCGAATGTGTTTGTAGCTTGAAACAAGCTAGTTCGGACCGCTGGGAAAGTAAAAACAAATCTCTATTTTATACCATTAACAAGGCTCAAAATAGCAAATAGTCACCACAAGTTTCCCAGCGGTCCGCACTAGCTTGTTTTAAGCTACAAACACATTTGATTAGCATGAAAACAGATCCCAGATCTGTTATGAACCCCCTAGGTTCGTTTTGCGCCAGAATTGTCCGTTAAGGGGAGCCGAGCTCCCCCTGGCTCCCCTGTTGTTCACACCCTGCTGACGGGGTCTGTTATTGGGAAGTGATCGAGGCTCTCCTGTGTGTAGAAAAGTACCGTAGTCAGTGTTTTATGTTCACTGCAAAGACAAACTAAATCCCCTGATTAATGCAATGTTCTTACAATGTCCCCCGACCTTCTTTCACCGCAGTTGCCAGAAAGCTGCTCCCTGCCTGGCTTAAGCTAATAGTTAGCCTTAAAAATCAAGGGAGCATGTCTATGTTCCCCGGGTCCTATATTCCCCGGATCCTATGTTCCCAGGGTCCTATGTTCTCCTCTTTGTCTGAGACTGGGTCTGTTACTTTTTCCACCATTACTGCCAAATCCCATGGCAAATAGGCCTATGTAGGCCTATGTAACCCCAACCCTAAACCTAACCCTAACCCAAACCTAACCCTTGCCAGTGCCTTGGGGACCAACTTACTGTTTTAATTTCTAGATTTTAACGATTTTAATTCTGATTAGCTTTTATTAAAACGTTTTAACCCAAACCTAACCCTAGGACCCAGATTGATAGATTGCGGAGATCATAGGACCCTTTTTCAGAAAAAGGGTCCTATGCTCCCCAGTATGTATTGCTACAGGGGAACATAGGACCCTTTTGGGGAAAAACAGGGAATATAGGACCTTTTTTCTAAAGAAGGGTCCTATGTTCCCCGAGCGGGGAACATAGGACCCGGGGAACGTAGGGATGACCCCAAAATCAAGGTGTCTGTCCCAACTAAAGTTATGGTTCGGAGCCGCTGGAAACGTAATACTAATCTACAACAGAAGTATGTCTGATATAACGCAACTAACACTGATTTAAGTGTTCTTGGATACACAGAGTTTGTTGCTAGTGCGTGACATGCAGGTCTGTATGCACAGTAAACCACCGATCACAATCAATGTATCAAACAAAAGCAGGCACCACTAGTTGACCAAACCTGAAATTTAGAGGAAGCAACATGCATGCATTATTAATATCATTGACTTTAGCCTTGATTGATAGTATTATATGAATATGGTGTCATAGTCAACCAGTGTATTTAATTACCTAATTTCCCTCTCCAAAATCACTTCAGAAGAGTAATCACGGCGCTACTTGCTTTTATGTTTGTAAAGCAAGTTCAAGAAAAACTTGTTCCTCTTTCATTTCTATTTTTTATGTAGATGCACTCCCCTACAAAATCACCCCAGTAGTTGAGAATGGTTTATTTCCAAATAGAGCTGTTTACATCATCTTGTAAAACAAGTGTCTTTTTTTATATCACAATATATAGCCTATCGCAGGAAAAATAATATGGCAGTGTCAGTTTTTTTCCAATATCGTGCAGCCCTAATATAAAGCACATTCATTATAATTGAAGGTGGTTGTGTGATTTACCTTGGTTCTGTCCGTACATTTTGAAACCGTAGGTTAGATCCTGAAAGCAAAAAAGAACAACACTTTAAACAAATCAACACAGTTCGTCTTTTACCACACATATACTATCATGTATCTGGTTTTAAGAACCGTAGAGAGCTGCAAGTCCTCAGCAGAGTTTTAATGCAATACAGTTAACAAAAGAAATACATGTAAGCAAACACACACGTTGTAGAAACGTTCTAGTGAACTCACCGTGTGCTGGAGTACAGATCTACAGATACAGCAGTCAGCTGGTTCTGCCTTTATATACACCTCAGACTGGTCATCAGCAGGGGCAGAGCCTCAACTCACACAAACAATTTTTTTTCTCCGTGAAGTGTGTAGACATACACTTCAGATTTTGTTACTTTTTATTACATAATTATTTATGTCTTTGTCATCATGTGGCACCAGATATGCAACAACGACAATAATCCTGGGCAAACTCAACAGCGTCACTGTTACATTTTTGAAAATGTATTAATTGTCAATGTCAATTTTATTTGTATAGCACCTTTCATTACACGTAAACCCAAAGGGCTTTACATTTAAAACAAAGCATAAATAGAAATAATAATACACAAAAAGACAATCAACAAAAACTGAACAAGACATACAAGTGCGACCATAAAAATTCACACACACACACACACACACACATGCACACCATGCACTGTAGATTGTCGTGGAACTTCAGGTTTACGACTGCACATGGCAATTTACAGGCAACACCGAAAATTGCTGTGAATTGTCGGAAATTGACGTGGGCCTTGCTTGGCAGTTGTCCCCCCATGACCCCCCCTCCCTCTAATTCTAGGGGAGGCTTTAACATTTAAATGAAAATGCTGTGAGCTATACAAATGCAAATCAGGGTAGCAGCAGGGGGAGTTTTACCCCAGGTGACATTTTTCTAAAAGATATTAACTTCATTTTAAGAAAATCTCTTAAAATAGATCAGACTCAGTATAGCCTAATTGTAGACTCATTTTAGCTTGAATTGATTTATTTAATGAAAGTATGCTAGATTAATTACTGTGTATGTCATTAGCAATGACCAATGTTATGTCAAAAAGATACACAAAATAATTTATTTCAACAATTAGTTTTAATCAGGCTTTGCCACAAAGGTAAAATGTGCATTCCATGATTCATTCAGTCTCCTAGAGCTCAACCACTGTGCATAGTGGCATGACTACAGCGACCTTTCTTTGGGCTTGCTCATCCAACATTGTCTGGTGGAATGGAGACAGAGGCCCCACTGTACAGTTTTCTAAGAGAAGTCTTTCTTTGCTTCACATAAAGCATATCAGCTTTGTCATGGCATGACAAGGTCCCAACCATTTGTCTTCTTAAAATACTGGCAAATTCAGCACCATATTCACATGTCCATGGCATATGAAGCTGTTGGCTCTGCTGAAATGGCCTCATAATCCAGACTTCAATTGTCCTATTATTAAACTTTCCCAGTATTCCATTAAAACTCACTGTAATTCACCTCCACACCAGTGTGTGCGCTGTGCGCGCCCTGCTGGTTAATCTGCCCCTCTTTGTTTCTCTATCACTCTGCCCCGCCCCCTGCCCCCGACTTCACTGCTTCCATTTGAAAAATATCGGCGAGACTTGGGCATTGACGTATATATAATGGACCAATAGACCCCGTTGCTCTGGACGGAGACCAGTGAAGGCTATTAGAAGCACTTTACCGGTGATCTCTTGCTTTACTGAGCAGCCTCAAAAAATTTCTAATATAGACCGGCTTTGGCAGCCTCCAACCAACTGACAGAGACAACGTAAATGTGACGTGAGCAACGTGTCTGAAAGTTATAAGTCTTCTAGTAGCTGTGCCAAGAGAAATCTCAATCATTCCCAATCTTAAAGAGAGAGAGCGTAGGTATATGTAAGGAGATAATATAAGCACAGGCTAATTATTGCTAACTAACATACTAGTTAACTTTAGTAATTAAACCTAAACAGCAAATGTAAGTCAAAACTGCCTGCGAGCTTCTCCTGTACTATACGGTAATTCCTCTACTATGCGACAGTAAGTCACTTGGTTATGACCATAGCTGTTTCTCAATGTCAAGGATCCTTCCTTGGTAGGAGTAGTCCTTCCAAGGAAAAAAAACTTCCTTTCTGTTCAGTCTTAAGTCCTAAAGGACAAGTCTTAATAAACAAATTGCAAGTCAGTTGCAAGTCTTTCAGGTGTCTGAATGTTGATTGTTGACTAATTTAAGTCAAGTCAATGTTATTGACATAAGACAAATTTGCCTCACAGGGCTTTATGATCTGTACAGCAAACGACACCCTCTGTCCTTAGACCCTTGATTCAGACAAGGAAAAAGTCCACAAGATAACCTTTGACAGGGAAAAAATGGAAGAAATCTCAGGAAGGGACAGAGGAGGGATCCAGGATGGACAGACATGCAACAGATGTGTGTACAGAATAACCAACACATTCTAATTACAGTACAGACAATCAAAATTACAAAAATGATAGATATAATTTACATATATGACTAATAGAGGATGCAAAGAAACGTCCAGGTTTCACCAATCTGTTATGTCTCGTCAAGTATCTTAAGTCACTCATGTCTAGTCTTGTTGTGCACTTCCTGTTTTATTTTGTATTTACCTTTCCCTCTCATTTCAGACCCTGACTTCCTCCCTTTGTTTGAATTTCCCGCCATTGTGATTTTCTACACCGTCCCTGATTGGTTTCACCTGTTTTCCCCTACCTCATGTATAAATAGTCCTTGTCTCCCTTTGTCTTGTGCCAGTTTGTCTTGTTCTGTCCGTGTGATAGAGTCGTCAAGTATACCAGCCAGGTCATCATGTAATTAGGTTTTGTTTGTAGTTTTTGTGACAGTGTTTGATCCTCCAAGTGAGCGCTTTCCTTTATTGAACTTTTTGTCAAGTAAATACTTTTGTTCAGGTCGTTACACAATCAGGTAGAACCTGAGCCCCCCAACCTCCTCTCCACCGTGGATCCTGGACAGAGGACCCAAACAGAAGCTAAACTAAAGCACATCGTTCACACAGATAGGAGCACTGGTGGAATGGTACTGTAACTAGTTAAATGGAACCAAAGGAAGTAAGTTCTGATCTGATGCCCAAGTCAAACATAAAGATAGTCAGTTGGGTTATACAGCATTCATTTACATGCAAATAAACCGGTCCAACCTGAACATACACCCCGTCTGCACAAACTCTGTTAGCTCGTGTTTTGACGTGTCTGTACGCACTCACTCAAGTACTGTACTTAACAACAAATGTTGAGGTACTTGTACTTTACTTGAGTCTTTTCTTTTCGTGCCACTTTCTATTTCTACTCCACTACATGTCAGAGAGAAATATTGTACTTTTTACTCCACTACATTAATCTGACAGCTTTAGTTACTAGTTACTTTACAAATTAAGATTTTTGCACACAAAACGCATGTAGTTTATAAAATACGATGTTTTATTATTAATTAAACTACTCAACAATATAACGGTCTAAGTCCAGCTGAAATGATTTGACAATTAAACACACAACTGTTTTGATCGTTTCCAGTTTCTAAAATGTGAGGATGTTTGTTTGTTTGCATTGAGTACTTTTACTTTCAATACTTACTTAGTACATTTTCCTGACTATGCTTACATATTTTCACGTAAGTAACATTTTCAATGTGGGACTTTTACTTTGATACAGAGTACTTTTACGATGTGGTACTTTTACTTAAGTCAAGAGTCTCAATACTTCTTCCACCTCTGCCTGCGCTGCCTCTTGATCTGTGACTACTAAAGTCATATCATATCCTCTGTGCAGCCAAGGAGCAAGGCATCATGTCGTTAGATGGCTTCCAGATCTACCTGTGCTCACAGGAGTGCTCCATATTTAAACCTAAGCATCTGGATCTTTACCAGGACATTAGCCAGCCGTAACTATAGTTACTTTACAAATAAAGATTTTTTGCACACAAAACACATGTAGTTTATAAAATACAATGTTAAAAACTATACTACCCAACAATATAACGGCCTACAAGTCCAGCTGAAATGATTAGCTGATTAAACACTTAGTAGATTGACAGAACAGTTTGGATCGTTTCCAGTTTCTACAATGTGAGGATGTTTCTGCATTGAATAGTTTTACTTTTAATAGTTTGAGTACATTAACCTGATGATATCGACATACTTTTACTTTAACATTTTCAGGGAAGGACTTTTACTTGTAAGTGTATTTTTACAGTGTGATATTAGTACTTTTACTTAAAGGTCCCATGACATGGTGCTCTTTGGATGCTTTTCTATAGACCTTAGTGGTCCCCTAATACTATATCTGAAGTCTCTTTCCCGAAATTCAGCCTTGGTGCAGAATTACAGCCACTAGAGCCAATCCTACAATGAGCTTTCCTTAGGATGTGCCATTTCTGTGCCTGTAGCTATTGAGGAGGAGAGAGGGAGGGGCAAGGTGGAGGGTGGGGGTGTGGCCTTGACCAACTGCCACTTTGCTCATTTGAAAGCCATGATGTCTCTCTCTCATGGGTTGGCCAAATTCTCTGGGCGGGCAAAGCAGAGAAAGGGGAGGTAACCTTGCTTGTTATGACCTCATAACAAGCAAGATTCCAGATCTGCCCATCTGAGCTTTCATTTTCTCAAAGGCAGAGCAGGATACCCAGGGCTCGGTTTACACCTATCACCATTGCAAGCCAATTGGGGACCATAGGCAGGCTGGGGGAATGCATATTAATGTTAAAAAACCTCATAAAGTGAAATGTTCATGCCATGGGACCTTTAAAGTGCCCATATTATGAAAAAAACACTTTTTCTGGTATTTGGGGTGTTCTTTTGTGTCTCTGGTGCTTCCACACACATACAAACTTTGAAAAAAATCCATCCATGGTGTTTTGAGTGAGATACGGTTTCTGAATGTGTCCTGCCTTCAGTCTCCTGGTGAGCTGTTCAAAATCGACTCGGACTGTGACGTCACAATCCGAAATGAGCTGGCTAACCGCAACCGTTAGCTCGTAGCGTTAGCATTAGCATGCTAACGCTAATGCTAACACTAGCATGGTACCTCGTTCTCAATAGCAAAGCACTGCTACAACACACATAAGTTCACCATAATCTACAAAAGAACTACTTACATGTGCGCCCTCATTTAGAAGTCTCCCAGCTAATCCTGCCTTGTAACTGACTTAAGTTGGAGAAACAGCCTGTCTTTTACTTCTATGGAGCTAGCTAGCTGACATGATCTACATCTGAGCTACTGAGCATGTGCGAGTGCAATCTTTGATAGTACAGAAGAAGAAGAAGAAAAGAGGTCTCACTCTGTAGCTAAAACAGAAACCAGGTGAAAAGAGGATCTACAGCAGTGAGAGAGAGCTGTGCAGTACAACAACAATATGGTGATTTTTGAAAATTAAACCATGTAAACCTATTCTGGTACAACCTTAAAATACAATTATGAACCTGAAAATGAGTATAATATGGGCGCTTTAAGTAAAGGATCTAAATACTTCTTCCACCACTGGACAGTTTTCCATTGCAGACGGACGTGCCGACGTGTAAGGTGAGCGTATTGTGTCACTTCCGGTGTTCCCGTGTTACAAACGCTAGTTTGCTGCTCCGGCAAAAACTTACTGAACTCTGCTTCACTGTTTAAATTAGTGGCTATTTGCCTGGATTGCATTTGAATTACAATTGTTTTACTCAAGCACTTATACTTACCCTCACTTACAGTGACTGACTCGCTGAATTTACAATTGTTAAAACACTGTTAGCTACTTTAGCTTAGCCATTAGCAATGGCTAATTCCTCTCCCTCTCCTGCTCTTTCTTGCTCTGTGTGTCAAATGTTTAGCTATTCCTCTGCCTCCTTTAGTGATAACGATACATGTAATAAATGTAGTATATTCGCTGTTTTGGAGGCAAGGCTTAGTGAATTTGAGTCACGGCTCCGCATCATGGAATCAGAATCGTATGCTTCCGTAGCTAGCCAGCACCATGTAGTTAATGCGGGCCAACATACTGTAGCTTCTGTAGCTTCTGCTAGCTGTCCCCCGGCAGACCCGAGCAGCCGGGCGAGTGGGTGACTGTCCGAGGGAAGCGTAGCGTTAGATCTAGACCAGGGAGTGCGCCCACGGACGGTCGCTCTAAACCGGAGCGTTCGTCTTGCCTCTAACAGTTTCTCCCTACTCAGTGATACACCCGCTGAGAAGCCAGTTCTGGTTATTGGGAGCTCTATACTGCGATATGTGAAGCCAGCCCCCGGCGGCTACAGTAGGCCTACCTACGGTCATATGTGTCCCCGGGGCTGGAGCGGGCGATATAGAAACCCATCTAAAGCTGCTGGCAAAAAGAACCGTAAATACAGTAAGATCATACTTCAGTAGGTGGTAATGGTCGTAAATCGGAGATCACTGAAATGAATGTTGAGTCACTTTGTGCATACGCAAAGACAATGTCGGACTCAGTAGTTTTCTCTGGACCCCTGCCAAACCCTGACCAATGATGAAATGTACAGCCGGACGTCATCCTTCCACCGCTGGTTGTCGGGTGGTGCCCAGCTAATGATGTGGGCTATGTGAATAACTGGAGGGCGTTCTTGGGAAAAGCCTGGTCTGATTGAGAGAGACGGCATTCATCCCACCTGGGATGGTCCGCTCTCATATCAAAAATCTGAACGAGTTTATCAGACATAAACCATGACAACCCAAGTTTGATATTAGTAATCAGAGGTGCAGTGCACGCGCCCTCTGTGCTTCCGTTGGAGCAGTCGCCCACTCATAGTCTAATAAGCACGGTGTCTGTCCCCGGCTCAGATCGGTTAAATCAAAGGTAATCAAAAGATGCGCTATACTTAACAACCTAATTGGAATTAAAACGACTGCAATAGAACAAAATAGGAAAATTAGATGTGGACTATTAAATATTAGATCTCTGTCTTCTAAAGCGCAGTATTGGTAAACGAGTTGATATCAGATAATAACATTGATTTATTTTGTCTTACTGAAACCTGGCTGGGCCATGAAGACTATGTTAGTCTAAATGAAGCCACTCCCCCCGCCATATTAATACTCAAATTCCTAGAGGCTCAGGCCGAGGAGGGGGAGTTGCAGCCATCTTTGCTGCAAGCCTGTTAATTACTCCTAAACCTAAATTACATTATAACTCATTTGAAAGTCTTGTTCTTAATCTTCAACATCCAAAATGGAAAACATTACAGCCAATTATATTCGTTGTTATTTACAGGGCTCCAGGTCCGTATTCTGAATTTTTATCTGAATTCTCAGAGTTTTTATCATGTTTAGTCCTTAAATCAGACCAAGTACTTCTTGTAGGTGATTTTAATATCCATGTGGACGCGACGAAATGACAGCCTTAGTACTGCTTTCAACTCATTACTGGATTCAATCGGGTTTCAGTCAGAGTGTGCACAAGGCGACGCGACTGCTTTAACCACACCCTCGACCTTGTGCTGGCATATGGTATTGAAATTGAGGATTTAATAATATTTTCGCAGAATTCGGTATTATCAGATCATTCTTTAATCACTTTCGAATTCTTACTACCTGATTATATTAAATTAGATAAAAGCTCCTACACCAGATGCTTATCTGACAGTGCTATAGCTAAATTTAAAGAAGATATTCCAACAGCATTCGACTCTATGTCATGCCTTAGCATAACAGAGGACCTGTATGTTAACCTCAGTCCCTCTCAAATTGATGCATTTGTAGACGGTGTTACGACATGCCTACGGACGACCTTAGACTCCGTCGCTCTCCTGAAAAAGAAGATGATGAAGCAAAGGAAACTAGCACCTTGGTATAACTCTCAAACTCGCAAATTAAAACAAATCTCGCGAAACCTCGAATGTAAGTGGCGCTCCACCAAAGTGGAAGAATCCCGTTTGGATTGGCAAGAAAGTCTCAAAACCTATAGGAAGGCCCTAAGAAAGGCCAGATCAGACTATTACTCATCACTAATAGAAGAAAACAAGAACAACCCAAGGTTTCTTTTCAGCACTGTCGCCAGGCTGACAGATAGCCACAGCTCTACTGAGCCATCTATTCCTCTAGCACTGAGTAGTGATGACTTCATGAGCTTCTTTAATGATAAAATTACAACAATTAGAGATAAAATTCATCACCTTTTACACTCAACTTCTAACGGTTCACCTTTAAACGCATAGTGTTAGGAAATAAAGACTAGTCTCGACATATACTTAGACTGCTTTTATCCTATAGACCTTCAACAATTAATGTTAAAGATATCCTCAGCTAAGCCATCTACCTGTCTCTTGGACCCCATCCCAACGAGACTACTCAAAGAAGCATTACCTGTGGTTAACACCTCATTACTAGATATGATCAATATGTCTCTATTAACAGGTTATGTACCACAGTCATTTAAAGTAGCTGTGATAAAACCTCTTCTGAAAAAACCCACCCTGGATCCTGAGGTCTTAGCAAACTATAGACCTATATCTAACCTTCCCTTTCTATCCAAGATCCTTGAGAAGGTGGTTGCTAATCAGTTATGTGATTTTCTACATAGCAATAGTTTATTTGATGACTTTCAATCAGGATTTAGAAAGAATCATAGCACAGAGACGGCACTGGTGAAGATTACTAACGACCTTTTAACTGCTGCAGACAAAGGTCTTGTCTCCATTCTTGTTTTACTAGATCTTAGTGCTGCATTTGACACTATTGACCATTCAATCATGTTACAGAGATTGGAACACTTGGTTGGCATTAAAGGAATTGCTCTGAGATGGTTTAGGTCCTATTTCTCTGATCGATCTCAATTTGTGAATGTTAATGATAAATCCTCCAAGTACGCTAAGGCTCAGTGCTTGGACCAATTCTATTCTCCTTATATATGCTAGGCAATATTATTAGAAAACACTCAATTAACTTTCACTGTTATGCGGATGACACACAATTATACTTGTCAATCAAACCAGACGAAACCAGTCAGCTAGCTAAATTTCAAGCGTGCATTAAGGATATAAAATCCTGGATGACCTATAATTTTCTGATGTTAAACCCTAACAAAACTGTTATTGTGCTGGGCCCTAAACACCTCCGAACTTCATTATCTAAAGATATAGCTACTCTGGATGGTGTTGCCCTGGCCTCCAGCACCACTGTTAGAAATTTAGGAGTTATCTTTGATCAGGATATATCCTTTAATGCCAATCTAAAACAAACCTCAAGAACAGCTTTTTTTCATCTTCGTAACATTGCCAAAATTAGGAATATCCTGTCTCAAAACGACGCTGAAAAACTAGTCCATGCATTTGTTACTTCCAGGCTGGACTATTGTAATTCCTTACTGTCAGGTTGCTCAAATAAGTCTCTTAAGACTCTCCAGCTGATCCAGAATGCTGCAGCGCGTGTTGTCACAAGAACTAAGAAAAGAGATCATATTTCTCCTGTATTAGCTTCTCTGCATTGGCTTCCTGTTGAATCCAGGATTGAGTTTAAAGTCCCTCTCTTGACCTACAAAGCTCTAAATGGTCTAGCACCATCATATCTAGAAGAGCTCCTAATACCCTATTGTCCCACTAGAGCACTGCGCTCCCAGAATGCAGAGTTACTGGTGGTACCTAGAGTCTCTAAAAGTAGAATGGGAGCTAGAGCCTTCAGTTATCAGGCTCCTCTCCTATGGAACCAGCTCCCGATCTGGGTTCGGGGGGCAGAAACTGTCACCTCATTCAAGTGTACACTAAAACTCTCCTATTTGATAAAGCTTATAGTTAGGGGTGAGGAGTTGCAGTGTACACCTGGCCGGCCCAACTGCTTCTCTTCATAATTGTTAGATTAATAATACATAACAAAGTAGAGGGAGGCAGGCCAGCCAAGCCAGATCCGGCAGGGGGAGAGTTCTAAGCCCGAAAAAGCTACCTCTCCTTATAACCTGTCTCTCTTAGTTACCTGTTATAGTTACGCTGTTATAGTTCTAGACTGCCGGGGGACTTCCTTCCTTTGACACACTGAGCTGCTTTCTCCTCTCCCTTTCTATTACTGTTTCTATTACTGTTACTATTACTATTACTATTACTATTTGTGTGCAGCCCGTCCCAGAAATGCTTGTTACTAATCCTAGCTTCTGGGGAGTTTACTCCCCGGAGTCCTTATGTTTTTTCCCCCAGCGTATTTCCTTGGAGAACGTTGGCACCAAGATCCTGGTTGCAGCTGTCGCCGTGGTCCTGCTGCACTCCCTGCTGAGCTCAGCGATGCCCTGCAATGTCATGCTGCGTCCTGCTGAACCCTGCAGCTTCCCACTACATCCAGTCACTGTTCCATTATTTAATGTGACTACTATCGCCACTGTTCATCACACCCCAACCGGCTCGTCAGCCACCGCCTACCAAGAGCCTGGGTCTGTCCGAGGTTTCTTCCCAAGAGGGAGTTTTTCCTCGCCACTGTCGCACTGCTTGCTCTTGAGGGAATTACTGGAATTGTTGGAATTGTTGGGGCTTTGTAAATTATAGAGTGTGGTCTAGACCTACTCTATCTGTAAAGTGTCTCGAGATAACTTATGTTATGATTTGATACTATAAATAAAATTGATTTGAATTGAAAATTGGATAGAAGAATTAAACCCACAGAGGGAGAGGGAGAAAATGGATTTGAACATTTTCCTTTTGAATTTGTATGGTTATTCTTTGGCATAACCAATGCCTAATATGTATACATTCAAGCTATGGGGCTTTACAAGGCCTGCTTCTTACAAATGTTTCTCTTCTGCTTTTGAAAGTGAAGTCAGATTTTAGGGAGTCACATCTCAGTTCTTAAATCAAGTCTTTAGGAGGAAAGTTTTCTGTACATCAAGTCTCAAGTCCTTATTTTTGAGTTGAGTACATATCTGAAGTGCACAGTTTTTGACAGATCCACAGGAATATTTGAAAAAGAATATATCTGTATATATCTTTACTTTGTAATTTAATCCTAACTCTTGTTGTGGGGAGAATTCACCATATAGTCTGTGTTTTTCTAATCCTCCAACATGCACATACTAGCTGTAAGGCCTGGTTGAAACATTAGGAAATCCCCTGATTTACCAGAAGAAGAAATGTAAGACAGGTGGAGGAGTTAAAACCAGGTTGTTTATCATCTACTGGCTAAACCAGTTACATTGTCTTGTCTTGTGATCCTATTGTCAACCACACCTGTGACCTTTCAAAACATTACCTTACACTTAAGAAAACGTCAAGTGTGTCAGAGACAGCAATAGTGGTCAAAGGGCAAAAGACTGGAGCTTTGGTAAGTAATGTGTTCTCCAGAGAATAATTTGGGATATAATGAATATCAGTGCCCAGCCCCATATACAGTAAAAAATTGGGACAGGCCATATGTGCGTGCAGTGCAACTGATTCATTCTGACGGTCTACAGTTTGTATATTTGACGCGGTTCACTTGGTCCCAGCCTCTTGGCACTCGATCCATCCAGTGGTAGAGGACAACACCCTGAAAGATTTTCCACTCTCCCTTTCCCCCAGATATTGTTCACTCGTTTACAAGGATGGTGTCAGGTTACTTTAAGAGGAATTAAAACTATTTCAAACCAGTCTAACTGCCTCCACACCCTTATATATCAATGCTTTGTGTGTGCATATCACTATGCAGCCGGGGCTTCAGCCCAAAATGTTTTGAGTGTAGCCACGAATTTTCTGAAAAAAGCGGTGCAGCTTCAGGTTTATGGATGCGCTCTGCTGACATGCTGCGGCAGTTGTCGCGTTTGTCCTCCGTGTATTTCTGCAGCAGTAGTTTCGGTTTTCCACCTCCGACGTAGAGCAGCGTACAGCCACTTCCCTAAACTTTCATTGAGGTGAATAATTGTCATATGCACATTTACAGAGGTTACTTCCCAAATAAAAGATGCAAAAGAGGAGGGAAGCGTAACTTATGCCGATCAACCATAAAAACCTGGAAGACATTATACAATATCTGAAAACCTCCTCCTGTTGCCTTGATATTTTACCAACGGGCGTTTTCAAAAATGTTTTGAATTGTTTGGCTTCTAATCTTCTACAGATTGTAAACACGTCTCTTCTCTCAGGTATCTTCCCACAGGCCCTGAAAACTGCAGTCATTAAGCCACTCTTAAAAAAGAACAATCTAGACACGTCACTAATGAGCAACTATAAGCCGATAGCAAACCTTCCATTTTTAAGTAAAATCATTGAAAAAGCGTTTTTTCAACAACTCAACCTTTTCTTGTCATTAAACAACAGTTTTGATGCCTTCCAGTCGGGTTTTTGACCACACCACAGCACTGAGATGGCTCTTGTTAAAGTCTTTAATGACATCCACTTAAACACAGATAGTGGCAAAACTTCAGTCTTAGTATTACTTGATCTCAGTGCTGCATTTGACACGGTCGACCATGACATATTACTAGACCGATTGGAAAACTGGGTTGGCCTTTCTGGCTCAGTACTAAACTGGTTTGAATCCTACTTAAAGAATAGGGACTACTTTGTGTCTATAGGTAATTATGCATCTGAGCATACAAATATGACATGTGGAGTTCCCCAAGGCTCTGTTCTGGGGCCTCTTCTGTTTAACATCTACATTAGATTAGATTAGATAATACTTTATTCATCCCACAATGGGGAAATTCACTTATTACAGCAGCAGTTTTTCCACAATAAAAACAAACCAACAAACAACCAAACAAACAAACAACAGGCAAACAACAGACAATGTGCAAAAAGTAAAATATAAATACAGATAATTACAAAGATATACACCATGACTCATGATGAGTGATGGATAATTGAAACAGGAACAGAAAAAACTACAACATTATCGGGTGGTGTAGGTGTTATAGAGTCTGACAGCGGCCGGGATGAACGACCTACGGTACCTCTCCTTCTTACGCTGTGGGTGTATCAGTCTGCTGCTGAAGGAGCTGCTCAGGGACCCCAGAGTGTCATGTAGGGGGTGAGAGGTGTTGTCCATGATGGATGTCAGCTTGGCTAACATCCTTCTCTCCCCCACCACCTCTATGGAGTCCAGAGGACAGTCCAGGACAGAGCTCGCTCTCCTGATCAGTCTATTGAGTCTGTTCCTGTCCCTGTCCGCGCTACCTCCTCTCCAGCAGACCACAGCATAAAGGATGGCAGAGGCTACCACAGAGTCATAAAAAGTCCTGAGGAGAGTCCTGCACACTCCAAATTACCTAAGTCTCCTCAGCAGATGGAGGCGACTCTGGCCCTTCTTGTAAAGAGCATGGGTGTTATCAGTCCAGTTCAGATTATTGTTTATGCTCACCGGTGTGAAGTGGGATGTTTTCCTCCTAAAGTTGATGATCATCTCCTTCGTCATGCTGGTGTTACGCTGTAGCTGGTTGAGCTCATACCAGCTGACAAAGTCCCTGATATTGTATTCCAGATCGTTTCCCTCAGAAACGCATCCAACAACGACTGTGTCATCTGAGAACTTCTGGATATGGCAGTTGGTGGAGTTGTGAGTGAAGTCCGAGGTGTAGAGGGTGAAAAGGAATGGGAAGAGCACCGTACCCCGAGGGGCACCTGTGCTGCAGAGCATCACTTCAGACACACATAGATGAAGCCTCACATACTGTGGTCTGTTGGTAAGATAGTCTGTTGTCCATGCAGCCAGGTGTTGGTCCACTCCAACACTCTCCATCTTCACTCTGAGCAGTGAAGGCTGGATGGTGTTAAAAGAACTGGAAAAAACATGACTCTCACAGTGCTTGCCTTGCCTTGATCTTCTTTAGTTGACTCCTCATGCTTCCACTGGCTCAGATTATGGAAAACAACAAAATAAGTTACCATTAGTTATGTGGACGACACACAAATTTACATAACCTTGTCGCCTGGGGACTATAGTCCAATAAAAAACCTGACTAAGTGCATTGAACAAATTAACAACTGGATGTGCCAGAACTTCTTAAATTAAATGAAGAAAAAACTGAGGTGGTTGTTTTTGGAGCAAAAGAGGAACGATTAAAAGTCAGCGCTCAGCTTCAAACGACAATGTTAAAAACAACAGACAAAGCCAGAAATCTTGGTGTAGTCATGGACTCAGCCACATTAAGACAATTACAAAGTCAGCCTATTATCACCTTAAGAATATATCAAGGGTTAAAGGACTTATGTCTCAGCAGGATTTGGAAAAACTTGTCCATGCTTTTATCTTCAGTAGACTTGACTACTGTAACGGTGTCTTTACAGGTCTCCCTAAAAAATCAATCAGACAACTGCAGCTGATTCAGAACGCTGCTGCTCGAGTCCTCACTAAAACCAAGAGAGTGGATCACATCACTCCAATTCTGAATTCTTTACACTGGCTTCCAGCGCCTCAAAGAATTGATTTCAAAATACTTTTGCTGGTTTATAAATCACTAAATGGTTTAGGGGCAAAATACATTTCCGATCTGCTAGTAAACTATGAACCACCCAGACCTCTCAGGTCATCTGGGTCATGTCTGCTTTCTGTCCCCAGAGTCAGAACTAAACAAGGAGAAGCAGCGTTACGTTTTTATACTCCACATATCTGGAACAAACTCCCAGAAAACTGCAGGTCCGCTGCAACTCTCAGTTCTTTTAAATCAAGGCTGAAGACCTATCTTTTTGATGTTCCCTTTCTTTAAATAATTGTTCATTTCTTATACTGAAGTTGCATTGTTGAAACTGTATGACAACCTATATAAGCATATAAAGAGAATTAAGACCGGTGGGACCGGACTGTTCTGGGAACGGCAAGGATTGCGGGTGGATTACGTGTATAGAGAAACGGCTTATACATTGTCCCATACAGCAGCCTAAAATCTCGTATTTTATCTGCTTTTATATTTTTAACTGTTTTTAACTGCTCTTTAATTTTTAATTTCTTATACTGCACTGTAACTTTTATTCTCATATTTTATCTGTTTTTAATTTTTTTATTGTTTTTATGTAGCACTTTGAATTGCCCTGTTGCTGAAATGTGCTATACAAATAAAGCTGCCTTGCCTTGCCTTGTGTAACCACACTGCTCGGTTCCCAACAACTGGTATAACGTTTGGCAGTGCTTCAGCTTCTGTTTTTTACTACCAAACACATTCAGGTGTGCTAAAGATCAAACCTGTAATATGAACTGCTTTTAACAGTGATTTGTTTATGCCTGACACTCAACAGATTCCTGAGAATCCTCTCTTTTCTTTTTATTTATTAAATGTGCCTCCTCTGGCACATTCAATATTCGGATGTTCGACCTCCTTATTCTCCCTTCCATGTTGAGACACTTATTTTGTAGATCTGAAACCTCTGCTTAAAGTTTCCTAACTGTAGTCTGAAGGCACACTACATCATCTGAACATGTGGTCAGACTGTGCTCCTTGTCAGTCACTGTAGTTTTCACTGAGTCCAGAGCGAAGCGATGAGACGCTATTGACGACTTCAGTTTTAACACTGTATTTCACTGTGGAGTGTACTTCAGCAGTAATGCAGGCTCTGAGGCACTTCCAGAAGGCCTACCCTGAACACCGTGCGATAAGGTATACTACACACATCCATTAGTTTTAATTACTGAATGGCACAGAAACGGCTGACTAATCTGATGAAACACGCATAAACTTTGACAAAGCTAATTCCAAACTATTGTGTGTTAAAATCATATTTTTTTGCTATCCAGTATTTGTTTAAAAAACTTGAAATTGTTTAAAAAAAGAATAAATGGCAGAGAGATCCACAAAAAAACACTGACACACACAGACACTTTTACCTATATCATTTCTCAGTCTTGATGATGTTCGGAAGAGAAGATGTGGAGGGTTTCTGTTGATGTGTTTGTTGGTCCCGTTTTAAGGTCCACTCTAAGAGAAGGACTGGAGTACTGCAGGAAGGTGCAGAGGCCTGACGGATCGTGGGAAGGGTGAGACTGCACTTTCTGTTGTACTACCTGATATGCTAACACAGGTCATGTTTAATAGAAAATAATTATTTTGCTCTCGCTCAGGTCCTGGGGAGTGTGCTTCACATATGGAATATGGTTTGGCCTTGAAGCCTTTGCTTGTATGGGTCACATCTACAAGGATGAGTAAGTGTTCCACTGATCACTAAAGCTTTACACTGAACCAAGCACACAGTGTAATCCTTAACTTGCCAAGCCACACAGGACACAGATAAACTCCTAGCCCACATACCTAATAGCACTACTGTGCCTCTGTTAACAGGGATGTGTGCGTGGAGGTGCACAAAGCTTGTCAGTTCCTGCTGGACCGGCAGATGTCTGACGGAGGCTGGGGGGAGGACTTGGAGTCGTGCGAGCAGCGGCGCTACGTCCAGAGCAGCAGCGCTCAGATCCACAACACCTGCTGGGCTTTGTTAGGCCTCATGGCTGTCAGGTAAAACTCAACCCAGAGGCTTGGTGTTTACACTGGATCACAATGCAACTGGATATGATGGGATCAGGTTTGGAAAATCTGCAAAGATTGTGCTGTTGCCTTTAATTACATGCATGCTGTACAGTTGATTCACCTGACTACCAAAGGGACTTGAAGTTGTTGATAGTCAATTAAATCCACTCAAATTATTTCAATCAAATCTCTTGTGTGCATAACCAGGCATCCTGACAGGCAGGCCATTGAGAGAGGAGTGAAGCTGCTGATTGACAACCAGCTGCCCAATGGGGACTGGCCACAGGTGAGTCTCTGAGGCCCATATATCTTATTAATTACAAGTCCTACACTCTAATTATATTTAGCTTAGCGCGCAAAGTAACTAATAACCAATGAATCTAATGATGGTATAAAATATAATGTGAGCTTTGATATGTGATATCCTGTGCTTCCCCCTCCTCAGGAGAATATTGCAGGTGTGTTTAACAAGAGCTGTGCCATCAGCTACACCTACAGAAATGTTCTCACAGTCTGGACCCTCGGTCGCTTCTCAACGCTTTACCCCAGCAGTCCGTTGGCTGGGAAGGTCAAGCTGTGAAGCTTTTAAAAAGGTGCATCAGACTTTGTGCCAGGATAACAAAACTGAATGTCAGCAACAGCCACCAAGTTCAGTCAATCAATGGAAAGTCCATCTTTTTGTTGGTGACATGAGCTGTCCTAATGGAGTCAGGAGTCTTAATGAATCGCAGTCAGCCTACCAATGTCAACATGTAGTCCTTTATGGACATTCAAACACAATTGTGTTTTCAGAGTTGAATCTATCAGATAAAGTAACACATTTAATGGTGCTCTAAGATATCAGCATTTTAGCTACAGCTATTTATATCAAGAGACACTCTTGATAATTTAAATAAATAAAAAAAAAAAAAAAAAAAAAAAAAAAAAAAAAAAAAAAAAAAAAAAAAAAAAAAAAAAAAAAAAAAAAAAAAAAAAAAAAAAAAAAAAAAAAAAAAAAAAAAAAAAAAAAAAAAAAAAAAAAAAAAAAAAAAAAAAAAAAAAAAAAAAAAAAAAAAAAAAAAAAAAAAAAAAAAAAAAAAAAAAAAAAAAAAAAAAAAAAAAAAAAAAAAAAAAAAAAAAAAAAAATTATGCTGAACGCCTAACCTGGTCGGGAGCAGGTTATGTTGGAGATCAGAGATCAACTGGTATAAAAGCACCTCCCACTGACCCATTCATTCTTGATCATAATGGCGTCACCTTTCTTAGAAGATCCTGTGGAACTTGGTGCGCGGATAGTGAGAGGTGTGCTCAGATCTGCCAGAACATTTAGAGACCGACAAAACCCTTTGTCATTCCCTGATGAGTATCTTCATGAAAAATATAGATTCTCAGCAGAGGGAATTACGTATATTTGTCAGCTTCTTTAGCCACATGTTGCCAATGCAACACAACGAAGCCGTGCGCTCACAGTCCTAAGGACTGAAAACAGCAAAATTTCAAAGTGGCTTGTTTGGTGCATATTTTTCCATGTATCTCTCACTGCTCTCTGTACATCTTTGCCAAGCGCAAACCAGAAGGCATCAATAAATTAGGGCCATGCCTCTTTTCCCAGTCATTTTGGAGGGTCATAGAAAAATGTGTTGCTGGCAAAGGGACAGTCAAGTCTATTTTGACTAAAGATCCCAAAATTCCTCCAGTAGCCCCTCAAATAAATAATGAACAGTCCCTTAACAAAGCTCCAGTCTTTTGCCCTTTGACCACTATTGCTGTCTCTGACACACCTGACTTTTTCTGAAGTGTGGAGGTGAGGAATGTTTTGAAAGGTTTTTATTCTGTACGTTCTCAATGTATAATTATGTCATCAAATATCATGGGCGTGTGTGAGTTTATTTGTTTAGCTGAGGTACAGGGACAGATGACCGCAAAAGCACATAGTGGCTCTATTTGGTCACAGGTTTGGTTGACAACAGGATCACAAGACAAGACAATGTAACTGGTTTAGCCAGTAGATGCTGATAAACAAGCTATTTTTAAATCCTCTGGGGATATACTAATGTTTGAACCAGGCCTTAAAGCTAGTATGTGCATGTTGGAGGATTAGAAGAACACAGACTATATGGTGAATTCTCCCCACAACAAGAGTTAGGATTAAATTACAAAGTAAAGATATATACAGATATATTCTTTTTCAAATATTCCTGTGGATCTGTCAAAAACTGTGCACTTCAGATATGTACCCAACTCAAAAATAAGGACTTGAGTCTTGATGTACAGAAAACTTTCCTCCTAAAGACTTGACTTAAGAATTGAGATGTGACTCCCTAAAATCTGACTTCACTTTCAAAAGCAGAAGAGAGACATTAGTAAGAAGGCCTTGTAAAGCCCCATAGCTTGAATATGTACCTATTAGGCACTGGTTATGCCAAAGAATAACCGTACAAATTCAAAAGGAAAATGTATTTAGATCCTTTACTTAAGTAAAAGTACTAATATCACACTGTAAAAATACACTTACAAGTAAAAGTCCTTCCTTGAAAATGTTAAAAAAGTAAAAGTATGTCGATATCATCAGGTTAATGTACTCAAACTATTAAAAGTAAAACTACTCAATGCAGAAACATCCTCACATTGTAGAAACTGGAAACAATCCAAACTGTTCTGTCAATCTAAGTGTTTAATCAGCTAATCATTTCAGCTGGACTTGTAGGCTGTTATATTGTTGGGTAGTATAGTTTTTAATATAACATTGTATTTTATAAACTACATGTGTTTTGTGTGCAAAAATCTTTATTTGTAAAGTAACTAGTAACTAAAGCTGTCAGATTAATGTAGTGGAGTAAAAAAATACAATATTTCTCTCTGACATGTAGTAGAGTAGAAGTAGAAAGTGGCACAAAAAGAAAAGACTCAAGTAAAGTACAAGTACCTCATATTTGTTCTTAAAGGTGCTCTAAGTGATGTGACGTGTTTTTTAGGCTACAACATTTTTTGTTACATACAGCAAACATCTCCTCGCTATCTGCTAGCTGCCTGTCCCCTGAACACACTGTAAAAAACATCTCCTCACTATCCGCTATCATGAACAGCATTGTGGAAGTAGCCTACGTGCTAACGCTGCTACATTGATGGCTCAACCAACTCCTTCTTGTCGGTTATTGGCTGGAACACTGTTTGTTATGTTTGGTGGTGCAGGTTGGCCCAGTTTGTTTTTGTTGGCGTTTGTGGAGCCTGGGCTGTCTACAGAGACCACTTTTTTTACAGTGTGTTCAGGGGACAGGCAGCTAGCAGATAGTGAGGAGATGTTTGCTGTATGTGACGAAAAATGTTGTAGCCTAAAAAACGCATCACATCACTTAGAGGACCTTTAAGTACAGTACTTGAGTAAATGTACTTAGTTACATTCCACCAGTGCTCCTATCTGTGTGAACGATGTGCTTTAGTTTAGCTTCTGTTTGTGTCCTCTGTCCAGGATCCACAGTGGAGAGGAGGTTGGGTGGCTCAGGACAAAAGGAATTCCAAAGAAACACACAGGTTATGTGAAATGTTTTGTGTGCATTCGACCAGATCCTACCTGTAGATATCTCAAAATGTTCACATTTGGAGATACTACAAGTATAACAAATAACATGTGATTGCTCTAACAAACATGCAGTATTCCTCTTGTAAACATAGATACATGTACATGTACATATGGTACATATTATACACATTGCCCCTTACATAAATATATTATTTATATATATTTGCCCTTTGGTGTGTGTGTGTTTGTATGTGTGTGTTTGTGTTTGTGTGTGTGTGTGTGTGTGTGTGTATGTGTGTGTGTGTCTTGTTAAGTTTTTGTTGATTGTCTTGTTGTGTATTCTTATTTCTATTTATGTTTTGTTTTAAATGTAAAGCACTTTGGGTTTATAATAAAATTGACATTGACAATTAATTCATTTTCAAAAATGTAACAGTGACGCTGTTGAGTTTGCCCAGGATTATTGTCGTTGTTGCTTATCTGGTGCCACATGATGACAAAGACATAAATAGTTATGTTATAAAAAGTAACAAAATCTGAAGTGTATGTTTACACACTACGGAGAAAATAAATGTTTGTGTGAGTTGAGGCTCTGCCCCTGCTGATGACCAATCTGAGGTGTGGCTTTACGTGTATATAAAGACAGAACCAGCTGACTGCTGTATCTGTATATCTGCACTCCAGCACACGGTGAGTTCACTAGAACCTTTCTAAGCATACAACATGTGTGTTTGCGTACATGTATTTCCTTTGTTAACTGTATTGCATTATTTTGTGATCATGTCTATATCAGTAAGTCATACCCATGGGTAGCTTTGTCTTTATACAGTCATGTGTGACTTGGCTTTATGGTATTTCTGACCAGCTCTGCCTGTTTGCAACATTTTACAAAGCACACTGTCATTTCCACAGTTAAGTGGACAGCATTTGCTTTGTTTCTAGACAATATAGTATTTTAGGTTTTAAAACCGGTCATGTCTGCATTTTCATAAAAAGTCATTTATTTTCCTCTGTTAAGAGGGGATTTGTGTGCATTTAAGTGGTTTCTCTCAGTTTCAGGGTTTGGATCTGGATTTTTGAGATGAACTGGAATAACATAGGTAAATAACTCACTTGGTGTTACCGTCTTTTACACTTTTACTGACACCCCATCCCCACCCTTATGTTTAACTTTCTTTATTGAATTTTAAGGATCAGAAATTGACATCATGTGTATAGAAACTGAATATGATGAGCGCCACCTCTTGTCTTTGACTAGGAAACCGGCTTCTCTCAGCCATTTTTCCTCAGCCAATGGCAGGAGGATACAATCCCCAATATCCACCAGGCACTGTCTACCCTCCTCAGCCTTGGGGTGCACCTGGGTACGGTACTGTAGCCCCACCTTATGGAGGGTATGGACCTGGCTATGAGTCTTGGCAGGGATATGAGCACAGGCATCGTCATCATCATCATCATCATGGTCATCATCATGGACATCATCATGGTCATCATCATGGTCATCATCACCATCATGGCTGCTAACACAATCATGGTCACAAGAAAGGAAGCACGTGTCATGGGGTAAGATCCAGTTAATTTATTGATCAAAGAGGAAGTTATGTCTCTCTTGTAACAACCATACTGTATCACAGTCCACTTCCAATAAGTAGCCAGGTAATATACTGTAGAATGCTGTGAATATCTGTGCGGTCAATAGGACCGCATATGGCTGGAATAGGTAAAAGTAATCATATTTTCTTTGTCTGTTGTGTAATATATATATTTAAAAAAAAACAGTTTTAGGAATTGTATTTTCTATATATACACTCACCTAAAGGATTATTAGGACAACCTGTAAGATTTCTCGTTAATGCAATTATCTAATCAACCAATCACATGGCAGCTGCTTCAATGCATTTAGGGGTGTGGTCCTAGTCTAGACAATCTCCTGAACTCCAAACTGAATGTCAGAATGGGAAAGAAAGGTGATCTAAGCAACTTTTAGCGTGGCATGGTTGTTGGTGCCAGACGGGCTGGTCTGAGTATTTCACAATCTGCTCAGTTACTGGGATTTTAACGCACAACCATTTCTAGGGTTTACAAAGAATGGTCTGAAAAAGGAAAAATATCCAGGATGCTGCAGTCCTGGGGGGCGAAAATGCCTTGTTGATGCTAGAGGTCAGATGAGAATGGGCCGAAGTGATTCAAGCTGATAGGAGATCAACTTTGACTCAAATAACCACTCGTTCGAACCGAGGTATGCAGCAAAGCATTTGTGAATCCACAACATGCACAACCATGAGGCTGATGGGCTACACCAGCAGAAGACCCCACCGGGTACCACTCATCTCCACTAAAAATAGGAAAATTAGGCTACAATTTGCGCAAGCTCACCAAAATTGGACAGTTGAAGACTGTAAAAATGTTGCCTGGTCTGATGAGTCTTGATTTCTGTTGTGACATTCAGATGGTAGAGTCAGAATTTGGTGTAAACAGAATGAGAACATGGATCCCTCATGCCTTGTTACCACTGGGCAGGCTGGTGGTGGTGGTCTTATGGTGTGGGAAATGTTTTCTTGGCACACTTTAGGCCTCTTAGTTCCAATTGGGCATTGTTTAAATGCCACAGCCTACCTAAGCATTGTTTCTGACCATGTCCATCCCTTTATGACCACCATGTACCCATCCTCTGATGGCTACTTCCAGCAGGATAATGCACCATGTCACAAAGCTCGAATCATTTCAAATTGGTTTCTTGAACATGACAATGAGTTCACTGTACTAAAATGGCCCCCACAGTCACCAGATCTCAACGCAATAGAACATCTTTGGGATGTGGTCGAATTTAATGGTGTCCGTGCGAATCCACTAATCTCTCATCAACTGCAAGATGCTCTCCATCAATATGGGCCAACATTTCTAAAGAATGCTTCCAGCACCTTGTTGAATCAATGACACAAAGAATGAAGGTAGTTATGAAGGCGAAAGTGGGTAAAACACTTTATTAGTAGGGTTTTCCTAATAATCCTTTAGGTGAGTTATATATATATATATATATATATATATATATATATATATATATATATATATATATATAGAACATTTCCTGATGTTACCTTCATGGTTAAGGTTTGCTAAAGTTTAGGCATCACTTGGTTAAACATCATGAAAGACCACCATAATGTGGCAACAATCAAATGAGTATATGCAATGTGAAAGGTGTCACTGTACACCTCTCTTCAGCTCAACAAACCAACTTCTGGTTCTAGTTTAAGGTTTGGTGGCCCAAACCAAAACACCAATAGGAGAGCAGTAAACAAAGTTATTCTAAAATAGAAAATGAAAAGGCAGTGAATAAAATGTTTTTTTAAAGGTCCTATATTATGCTCATTTTTCTTTGGCAGTGTCCTCATTTAGGATCATAGTGGCACATTTCTCTGTGGATTGAACATTTTGATACTTTCACAGTTTATTTTATAGCAACTCGACCTGCTTTGTGTTAAAAAAAGACATGAAAATATCACTTTTTACAATAAGGGCCCTTTAAAGAATATTTTTTTATAAATTCCTAGATCCAGAAAAATATTCATAATTCAGACACACTAATGACACTGAATTGATTATTCACTCATCACTTTATTCATTTCTTACAGTGTTTTTGATGATATCATTCAATTATGAAGTCCTAACTTAAATAATGACCTGTTTGACACGTCATCATGACTAAAAAGACAATGTCTGTCCCTGCTGTAGTACTCCAGCAGCGACTCGGACTAGATGAAGATGAAGGAAACAAGACAAGTTGCCACCAGGAATCCTTCACCCTGCTACCTTATAGTAGATTATAATAAACAGTTTGTTTGATTTCAAATGTTGGGATTATAAAACGCACCACAAGGTTTTTAGAAAGCTGTTAAAGTCAGGTTCAGCTGTTACATATTATGAAGTGTTTAGCCAATGTATTTGAAAATAGAAGTAATGTATTGTAGTGATGTATTAGCTTCGGCAGTAGTCAGTGTGTGACAAGGGGTATGTTTTTGATGTATTTGACAATAATTGTAATTGTTCCCTTGTGGTAAACAACATAAAAAAGGTTTCTGTTATTCATAAAATCATGTCATCCTGCAATGCCCTGCCTCTTTATTCCCTATTCCATTTGACCTCATAGTTTCCATTACTCTGTGTGTGTTTTCTATCAGTGTGTATTAAAATTATTTTTATGTATCCAGGGAGTGTTGAATTAAGACTTTTGTTCTGCAGTGTTTTTGACTAATAGTAACACAACCTGTCGCTCACCACTACATTCACATCAACCCAATTTGAATCACCTGTGTATTTACTGGGAATCTTTCATTCATGCTATTTTTAGTCTTGTAACGACACCATTTAATCTCTGACACAGATTTCTTTTTAAGATTATTGTTAGGTTTTGTTGTAGACAGGAAAGGGTGGAGAGAGAGAGGGATGACATGCAGCAAAGGGTCGGAATCGAACCCTGGGCCGCTGCGGTAAGGACTGAGCCTTGGTACATGGTCTACCAAGTGAGCTATCAGACGCTCCCTATTTATTTTTTATTTTTATTTTTTTTATTTTATGCATATTAAACAGGCACATACAAATGAAAAGGTAAGAAAAAAACACAAAAACAGAACAAGTAGAGACACCAGACGCCCCCTTTGACATGTAGATTAATATATCTTAATTAGCATCTCTCCTTTCACCTTTTTCTCTAAATGTAAACTGGAAGGCGAGCCAAGTAAACTGTTCCCATGGATCACTCCAAACTCTCATTGGGCAGGAAACTCTAACTGCTGCCTCTACTGCACTGCGTCATGTGGACACAAACCTTCCAACATGCTGCAACTCAGTGGAGTTCTGTACACTGGGTAATATAGTATTAACTGATGTCATGTTTAAACTTGAACATATTGCATTCTGACTTATGAGAGTTATCCACATAATAATAATGGCTGAGCTGTGATATGTGCAGGTAGTGAGCTTATCAGAAGAAGATCTCAAGATCAAAATGTATTCAAAGTATTATGATATATGCAAATGATCAAAACATTTCTCATGGCTCGTCAAAAGGATCAGTTGTAAACAAAACATTTAAACAGAAAAGTACAACAAAAGTAGATTTTTGTTTTAATGTTTCCGCCCTTAATTGATACAACTGAAGAAAAAAACCAGCTGAGCTACCCGGGCACCATTGTTTAGTTTTTTAGGTGTGGTTATCCATATCTTTTATATATTGAGTTTCACTGTATGTTAAAGATTATACAAACACACACACACACACACACACACACACACACACACACACACACACACACACACACACACACACAGAAAAAAGCTTGTGATGGGAGTTCAGGCACTGCCCACAGAGATGGAAAGTTGATAAAGTTGACTGCACATATAAAGGAGCAGCAGGCGACGGCTGTGTCTGTGGATCTGCTCTCAGCACACAGTAAGTTCACCTCTAAAACTCTGCTGAGGACTTGCAGCTCTCTACGGTTCTTAAAACCAGATCCATGATTGTAAATGTGTGGTAAAAGACGACCTGTGATTTGTTTTAAAGTATTGTTCTTTTTTGCTTTCAGGATCTAACCTACGGTTTCAAAATGTACGGACAGAACCAAGGTAAATCACACAACCACCTTCAATTATAATGAATGTGCTTTACATATTTGATAATCACCTTTGCTATGTATTAACTAACTGATTTCTCTTTTCTTGTTATGTTTAGGAAACCAGTACCCTCCTGGTTATCCAAACAATCCTCAGCAGATGCCAGGGGGATTCCCTCAATATCCTCCAGGCACTGTCCCAGGACCAAACTACCCTCCTCAGCCCTACGGTCCACACGGAGGCCAACAGGGACATGGACCTGGACCTGGTTATGGTCAGGGCCAAGGACAGGGATACAGACCTGGACCTGGTTATGGTCAGGGCCAAGGACAGGGACAGGGACAGGGACAGGGACAGGGACACGGACCTGGACCTGGTTATGGTCAGGGCCAAGGCCAGGGATATGGACCTGGACCTGGTTATGGTCCAGGCCAAGGACAGGGATATGGACCTGGACCTGGCTATGGAAACGGCCAAGGACATGGACCGAGCCATGGAGGGTGCCATGGACCGGGCCATGGACACGGCCACAGGCACAGGCACAGGCACAGGAATGGTCACAGGCATGAGCGATGTCACAAGAAAGGAAATCACTCTCGGGGGGTAAGACTCAGTCATTTTCTAAAATGTGATTCTTACATGTTTGGTTTGCTCCAGAAATTAAATTGTATTTAGACTTCAAATTGTGAAAAATGGAACAAAAAAGTCGTGCAATAATGTCAACTAATCCCAGCACATCACAGAGCTGCTGTACATTGGTCCAATATTAGCAAATTATTCCAAATCTTTTGCACTGAGTGGTAGACTATCATTTTTATGTTCTCAAATGTAAGTATGTAGACAAAACGGCTATAATTGAAGTTTCATATTGGTTTTGTAGATGATTGAAGTGATTCACTGATGTCTGTGGTATGTTTATCCCTTCTGTAGTCCTCCAGCAGCTCCTGCAGCAGCGACTCGGACTAGATAAAGATTCCTGGGATAGGAGGAGGAGGAGGAAGAAGACAAGATGGCACCTGGAGACCTTCATCCTGCTACTATATATTATAATCAATCAAAGCATTTATACGAAAAAAGTATTCAGAGTCTCTGACTCTCTCTTGACATCCATCCAGGATCCAACAATGCTGGATGTTTGAAAATGATTTTAGATTAGCCATGTTATGACCGGTTGACATGATCTGATGCTATTAAGCTTTTCTTGATATTTCATAACTTTGTTGAGAGAGACGCATTTCAGACATTATTGTATCCATGATTGAGTTTGTGAGAAACAAAGTGCTTTCTGTGTATGATACAGCTAGTAAAGTAACGATGCAATGTCTTGGTTTTTTTATTGGATTTTTTCTCCATTCTTCTTCTTTGGTACTCTGGCTAATGTTAAGGTGTGCTCTTTATTTGCCTAGGGAAGGTCGACGTCACACCCTGAAACTTCCAGTCTAATCTCATTTTGATAGCCTGTGCAATCAAGCACTTGTACATGTTGATATCCACCCTTGCCACCATTTCTTGGACTATTTTTGGTGTTCTGGGAATACCCTGGATCCTGTGGAAACACGCATCAGAAACTTTAGCCTCCTTACTGCGTGTGTTACTGTTTGCTTGATCCCATAGATGCTCCATGGTAAACAAAACAGATCCGTCTCACTCGTCATTGATTCACGGAAAAAAATGGTTTCTCTCCAAAGGCCAGTGCAGTCACCCTAATCTCATTTTGATAGCCTGTGCAATCAAACACTTGTTAAAGTATAGTATAGTATAGCATATTATAGTACGGGATCTAAGCACGCTTGGCCTCCACCCCTGGCACAAAACTGCTAAACACTCTGACCCCCCCTCACATTCACCCCCCCTCCCACACCCTCCCAGTAAAAACTTTATTTACTAAGGTACCCACCAACAAATCCTTGGTCAACTAAACATCAACAACCTACGGGTTTCGGTGTTAACACACACTACACGGCGCTACTAAATACACATACACGCTGCTGACAATAAATAACAAAACAGTAGCGACATACGAGGTGCATGTAAAGGATACAAGCTACGGCCATACAGTGAATCATACAATAATAACAAGCTCACACTTGCTTTCAGGTGCGGGATATTACTGAATAAGTGGATATTGAGCAAGAAAATCGGTAGTGCACGGAAGGAAAAAAACCAAGAGAACACAAGAGGGGGGGGGGGAGTAGGTTCGAGGCGGGTGGAGGACGGGGAGGGCATTGGTACCGTATCTACTCAGTTTTTTACATACCAAACCACACCCCATCAACACACCTGTTCGCTTGGTGTCAATTAATAGTAAGGCTAGCGTTTGGCTAGGCTGGAGGCATACTATGTATGGCTGTACCCCTCCCCTCCAAATCTCTTGACTTCCCCATTATCTAGATCCCCACTGTATAGTAGGCTATAATATTAACTGCAAAATGTACTTACAATATCAAAATAAAAGTACTCATCATGGCCCCTGTCAAAAGGTTGTTACATTATTGGAATAGTATCACTGATGCATTACTGTGTTAGCAACATTTTAATGTTGTAGTTGATGGAGGCAAAGCTCATTGAACTAGGCTACTTAATAAAAAATAAATATTTAAAAAAATCAAGAGTCGCAACCGGAGAAATGGGTTTTAAATCTTTGTATCTTGCAATATAAATGGTTTCCCCCAGTGGCGGCGCCAGAGATTTTCTTTTGCTGGTACTTTGGGGTTGCTGGACGTTTCAGTGAGGGTGCTCTGAAATTTTGAGTTTCCCTTGACACAAATAGGCTAACGTTACACACATTCGCGCAGATGCCCACCCACCTCCGCCGCGGTTTACTAAACGAGCGAACGAGAGAGATTGATTTAAAGTTGCCGAGACAACATCATAGAACTCTGATTAGCCCACCAAACATATATATAAATAACAGCCAACAAGCCGGGTTCAAACAATCATTACTGAAGCTCTCATACACTGGCTCAGAAGATTAATGCAGCAAGCCAAATATACCACCCATAGCCAAGCACAGACATAAAAAAACACGCGCATGTATCCTCACACAGTTTTCACACTTGCACGTATGGTCAAAATATCTGTAGTGACTTAATAGATCTAAATAAGCCACAGAGGGCGAACATGTTTTCTGTGCTAAAAATAAACCGATGTCCAGTGCGCTGTATAACTTTAGATTTGGTGATCCATTTATTCACATTTCTGTAAAACACATGTTCACTGTAATGTTACCAGAGATAAGATGTTAACCAGAGATAAGAGTAAAGTTCTTGCATGGACACCTATCAGCTGACTCTCCCACTGTGGCCTATGCAACCCCCTGGTCTAAAGTCATGTACAGCATGGTGATGTTAAGCAAGTTCACCATATCTCATTTACAGGTTTTGATAAAGTCTCCACACCTTGACGTTTAGGGAGTAAAAAACTATCCATTGCTAGCATTAGACTCACTTCTCTAATCCTAACGGCTCCAAATATTGAGCTCTTCTTCTTTGTGAATACGTTACTGCGGAAGTAGGCTAAGGTCAAAAGTCCAATGTGTGCTGCACCCTTTGGTTTGTTTTATTAATTATTTTATTCATTTTCCAAATATAAATTATACTATTTACACATTAACGATTTTTTATTTATTTATAAATCAACCACAGCAATTTCTTGGTGGTGCTAAGGGGGTGCTATGGCAATCCTAGGGGTAGCTACAGCACCCCCTAGACCCTCCCTGGCGCCGCTGCTGGTTGCCCCTGTGACCTGACTGTATGTATGGTAATACATAAGAGGCACAAACTGGGCCTTGGGTCTGGGGAGCTTTCATGTGCAAGAGTGTGACTGCAGCAAACATGTTTTCTCCTCTAGCTGTAGCTACAAATCTACAGCTAGCCGTAGGCTCTATCAATGGGACTCGTGGACAAGCAGCGTTTATTTCCCCAATCGTTTGTTTAAGTAACTCAACACATTATAATTACACACATTAAAAGAGTAACTGAAACCTGTGGTAAGAGATTGCTGGCGTAACAAGCTCGCTGACCGCGCTCTCACTCAGATACACCGGGCATTTAGCTAGCAGGAAGAGGGGAGTTGCAGGCCCTGGAGCTCTGTCAGGGCAGGGGCATTTGGTTGTCATTAGCCCAAGAGACAGTGACTTTTCGCGGGTATGGAGTGCAGTGGGCTGCCAGTCGTGACGGAGCTTCAAGTACCTCACAGCAGGCCGGGGTCTGTGAAGGAAGGCAGGCCGGGCGGCGAGGCAGCTACACAGGCAGCACCGGCGCTGAACTCCGACACACAGTCGGACAAAATTTGCAATTAGCCATCCATTTTCGTAAAGCGGCCCATATTTGAGCTTTACATAGTTGATTTCTCGTGAATTTTGTAATGGAATAGCAGAGAGCTGCGTGACCTAGCTAGATTCAGAAGACTACCTGATCTCAGGTCAGTTGTGTAGCCTATGTAAATGTTGGGGCGTGACCGTTCTCTTAATACATCCATGGGCTGACAAAGGTTCCGGTTTTTGGGAGGTTGACGTCAACTTCCAGCTTTGTTGAGATTCGCCCGTTTTCAGCGGCAGTTTCAAAATATGAGATTTTCATAGTAAAGGGGTGTCAATGGGACTTTGAGCTTCTATGTATGTCCTATTTACCCACCGAACTGTCGTTATTCAACTATGACAGGGTAAAATCGGTTTTGCATTCTATCACCCCTTTAAGTACAGTTACACCTGTATTATCAATTATATCCATTATGTATGGGTACCTATTAAGTTATAGTCCCAGGACCAGTTTTTTTTACACACTTTATTTCATTTTTCAAGGAACATGCAGGAAACCATATATCGCCTTTATTGAAGGAATAACAATGGGTGGGGTGAGTACATTCATTTACATTCATTTTTTATGTTTTCATATTATAAGGTTGGGTAAACCTTTCACAGTTTCTTTATGGGTATTTGCATCGTAAAAGGCATTGATAATGTTCATGCCGGTGTTGAGGATCAAATATTCCTTCTTTTTTGTTGAGGGGTGTGATATTCACATGTTGCTGTAGGTGTCAGTAGAGAGCTATCTGCAACTGTTACCTGAGGCCAGTGTCAAGGTTGGCCTCTGATTGGCTGAAATATGAAGTGACAGGGCATTGTTGCTGCCACTGGTTGCTCCCTATAGCTGTCAGATACAGTATGTTTGGAATTTGAATCGGTACACTTGCCCCACATTAAACATGATGAGACGGAGCTGCACAAACGCTCCTTTATGGCCTTGATCACAAATTCTTCAGGGGTCCGAGCCCGAGGGGTGGCACGGTTCACACAGCAGGGCTGTGGAACCCTATTGTTTTTCTAGAGATTATTATTTTTCCGTTGATAAAAGTCACGCTACAGCCTAAACCTAAACCGTACATGGACTTGTCCAGATCCCTGCAACGACCTCAGGCACAACAATTGACCCACTTCCACCACTAGGTGGCACTATAGCAGAAAAAAACTATAACTCCCAAACTGTACATCGCACATTAAAAATATCCACACATTCCCTGAATTCTGCTGAATCTCCTGATATAGGCCACGCCCATTTCCGCCTAGACTTTTATGTGTGAAAAATTGTGATTTATCGAAAACCTACTTTGCCGAACTCCTCCTAGACCGTGCGACCGATCTGCACGAAACTTGGTACGTAGCATCTCCAGACCGACCTGACAAAAAGTATCAAAAGAATTTTTATAGGATAAAATTTTCGCATATTACACACAAACAAATTTGTGTAGCTAAGTATGAAAACACCAACTTTGCCATATCTTGACCAAAAATAAATGCTATCTATGCAAAACTTTAGATTCTTGTTTGCTTGGCTCGCCTTCCAGTTTACATTTAGACAAAAAGGTGAAAGGAGAGCTGCTAATCATGATATATTAATCTGCGTGTCAAAGGGGGTATCTGGTGTCTCTTCTTGTTAGAGCCCGAGCGCAGACAGCGGCGAAGGCCCTATTGAAACTGAAGGAATTATTATTATTCTTTATCTGGCAAATGAATTGCCTTTTTGAGTGGCTTAACATACTCAAAAACTCACCAAAATTGGTGGTCGCATCAAGTCTGCTGAAAATGTACGTATTTTAAGGGTTTTGGGAATAGGTGCACAAAAATGGCTCACTAGCACCCCCTACAAAAATAAAAAAATTGAGCCCCTGCAGTACGTTTAACGTAGACTAACAGAAACTTGGTACACATATGTAGCATGTCAAGTCGTACAAAAAAGGTCATTGGAGCCATACCCTAAACCCAACAGGAAGTCCGCCATTTTGAATTGATCGAAATTAGTGTGATTTTGGCCATTTCCACATGTCGTACTTAAACGAACTCCTCCTACAGATTTCATCCAATCGACTTTAAATTTGGTCTATGCCATCTTAAGACATTAAAGATGAAAAGTTATCAAAAGAAAAACTTTTCATCATAGGGCGTGGCCGTGGCTGGGCAGCAATTTTGTGCATTTCGCCATTGAAACAAGAAGTGGGTGTAACTTAAGTGTACATTGTCGAATTGGCTCGAAACTTTCAGGATTCATAAGAGTCCAACACTGACGACATATACACGTCGATATTGGTTCAAAGTCATAGCGGCCCCCTAGTGGCAGGAAGTAGACCTAAAAGTCAAGGTGCTATACTTTAACGAACTCCTCCTAGAGATTTCATTCGATGGACTTCAAATTTGGTCTGTACCATCTCAACACCTTAAAGATGAAATGTTATTAAAAGAAAAACTTTTTGTCAAACGTTGTTGGCGTGGCATGGCGGCCATTTTGACTGTTTAGCGATGAACAAGAAAGTGTCTTGTAACTTCAGTGTACATTGTCATATCTGCTTGAAATTTCCCACAATTAACAAGAGTCCAGGCCTGAGGACATATACAGGCCAATACTGACTTTTGGTCATAGTGTCCCCCGCTGGCAACAGGAAATCAGCCTTATATGACAAACATCATCCGATTTACATGAAACTTAGAATGTGTGGTATACTTGTGATACCGAGCCAGCCAGCCCCCTTTTATGGCTTTTGAAACATTTAAGGTAGAGTCTTGTGTGAGGTATCATTGAACGAGGCAGAGATCTCTTTTGATTGGTGCTGGTTTGACCCGCCCCTATGCGTTAGCCACGGCCCTTTTCATAACTAATGACCTGTTTGATGTAGAGTCTTGTGTGGGGTATCATTGAACTCAGCAGAGAGTTTGTTTGTCATTGGTCATGTTTGGTCCGCCCCCTATGTTTAAGCCACGCCCCCTTTAATAACTAATAACCCGTTTCTTGTACACTATTGTGTGAGGTATCATAGAACTCAACAGAGAGTTACGTTTTTATTGGTCCGCCCCATATGCTTAAGACACCCCCCTTTCACAGCTAATGAACTGTATGACAAGTCTTGTTCTTAATCTTCAACATCCAAAATGGAAAACACTACAGCCAATTATAGTCGTTGTTATTTACTGAGCTCCAAGTCCGTATTCGGAATTTTTATCTGAATTCTCAGAGTTTTTATCATGTGTAGTCCTAAAATCAGACAAAGTACTTATTGTAGGTGATTTTAATATCCATGTGGACGTTGACAATGATAGCATTAATACTGCTTTCAACTCATTATTAGATTCAATCGGTTTCAGTCAGAGTGTGCATAAGGCCACTCACTGTTTTAACTACAACCTAGACCTTGAGCTGGCATGTGGTATTGAAATTGAGGATTTAATATTTCCGCAGAATTCGGTATTATCAGACCATTCTTTACTTTCGAATTCTTACTACCTGACTATACTAAATTAGATAAAAGCTTCTACACAAGATGCCTATCTGACAGTGCTATAGCTAAATTTATGGAAGATATTCCAACAGCATAACTCTTTGTCATGCTTAAATATAACAGAGGACCTTTATGTTAACCTTAGTCCCTCCAAAAATTGATACATTTGTAGATGGTGCTAGAACCTGCCTACGGACGACTTTAGACTCTGTTGCTCCCCTCAAAAAGAAGATGATGAAGAAAAGGAAACTAGCACCTTGGTATAACTCCCAAACTCGCAAATTAAAACAAATCTCGCGAAACCTTGAAAGTAAATGGCGTTCCACCAAATTGGAAGAATCTCGTTTGGACTGGCAAGACAGTCTCAAAACCTATAGGAAGGCCCTCAGAAATGCCAGATCAGACTATTACTCATCATTAATAGAAGAAAATAAGAACAACCCAAGGTTTCTTTTCAGCACTGTAGCCAGGCTGACAGACAGTCACAGATCTAGTGAGCCATTTATTCCTAAAGCTCTAAGTGGTGATGACTTCATGAGCTTCTTTAATGATAAAACTATAACAATTAGAGATAAAATCCATCACCTTTTGCCCTCAACTTCTAACGGTTCACCTTTAAACGGAGGACTGCTAGAAAGAACAACTAGACCTGACATATACTTAGACTGCTTTTATCCTATAGACCTTCAACAGCTAATGTTAAAGATATCCTCAGCTAAGCCATATACCTGTCCCAATCGTGTTTAACACTTCATTACTAGATATGATCAATATGTCTTTATTAACAGGTTATGTACCGCAGTCATTTAAAGTAGCTGTGATAAAACCTCTTCTGAAAAAACCCACCCTCGATCCCGAGGTCTTAGCAAACTATAGACCTATATCTAACTTTCCCTTTCTCTCCAAGATCATTGAGAAGGTAGTTGCTAATCAGTTATGTCATTTTCTACATAACAATAGTTTATTTGAGGACTTTCAATCGGGATTTAGAAAGCATCATAGCACAGAGACGGCACTGGTGAAAATTACTAACAACCTTCTTTAAGTTTAAGTCCTATTTCTCTGATCGATCTCAATTTGTTAATGTTAATGATAAATCCTCCAAGTACGCTAAAGTTAACTATGGCGTTCCACAAGGCTCAGTGCTTGGACCAATTCTATTCTCCTTATATATGCTACCTCTTGGTAATATTATTAGGAAACACTCAATTAACTTTCACTGTTATGCTTTCACTTTCATATGTAAAGCACCTTGAATTGCCCTGTTGCTGAAATGTGCTATATAAATAAAGCTGCCTTGCCTTGCCTTATGCGGATGACACCCAATTATACTTGTCAATCAAACCTGACGAAACCAGTCAGTTAGCTAAACTTCAAGCGTGCATTAAAGATATAAAATCCTGGATGACCTACAATTTTCTGATGGTAAACTCTAACAAAACTGAAGTTATTGTGCTGGGCCCTTAACACCTCCGAACCTCATTATCTAAAGATATAGCTACTCTGAATGGTATTGCCCTGGCCTCCAGCACTACTGTCAGAAATCTAGGTGTTATTTTTGATCAGGATATATCCTTTAACACCCATCTAAAACAAACCTCAAGAACAGCCTTTTTTCATCTTCGTAACATTGCCAAAATTAGGAATATCCTGTCTCAAAACGATGCTGAAAAACTAGTCCATGCATTTGTTACTTCCAGGCTGGACTATTCTAATTCCCTACAGTCAGGTTGCTCAAATAAGTCCCTTAAGACTCTCCAGCTGATCCAGAATGCTGCAGCGCGTGTTCTGACAAGAACTAAGAGAAGAGATCATATTTCTCCTGTATTAGCTTCTCTGCATTGGCTTCCTGTAAAATCCAGGATTGAATTTAAAATCCTTCTCCTGACCTACAAAGCTCTAAATGGTCAAGCACCATTAGTACCTTATTGTCCCACTAGAGCACTGCGCTCCGAGAATGCAGAGTTACTTCTGGTACCTAGAGTCTCTAAAAGTAGAATGGGAGCCAGAGCCTTCAGCTACCAGGCCCCTCTCCTCTGGAACCAGCTCCCAATCTGGGTTAGGGGGGCAGAAACTGTCACCGCATTTAAGAATGAACTTAAAACTCTCCTCTTTGATAAAGCTTATAGTTAGGGAGTGAGGAGTTGCAGCGTCCACCTAACCAGGCCCACCTGCTTCTCTTCATAGTCATCAGATTAATAATGTAACAAAAGTAGAGGGAGGCAGACAAGTACAGCCCGATCCAGCAGGTGAGAGTTCTAAGCCCGACCAGGCTCCTCTCCTTATGACCTGTCTCTCTTAGTTACGCTGTTATAGTTCTTGACTGCCGGGGGACTTCCTTCCTTTGACACACTGAGCTGCTCTCTCCTCTCCCTCTCCATTTGTGTGCATCCCGTCCCAGAAATGCTTGTTACTAACCTAGCACTGGGGAGTTTACTCCCCGGAGTCCTTATGTTTTTTTCCACCAAGCATATTTCCTTGGAGTATGTTGGCACCAAGATCTTGGTTGCAGCTGTCGCCATGGTCCTGCTGCACTCCCTGCTAAGCTCAGCGGTGCCCTGCAATGTCATGCTGCGTCCTGCTGAACCCTGCTGCTTCCTGCTACGTTGATCCATGCTCTGCTGTGCCACGCTACATCCTGTAATGCCCTGCAGCGCCCTGATATGACATGAACTACTAGTCACTGTTCCATTATTAATGTGACTATTATTGCTACTGTTCATCACATCCCCAACCGGCACCATCAGACACCGCCTACCAAGAGCCTGGGTCTGTCCGAGGTTTCTTCCTAATAGGGAGTTTTTCCTCGCCACTGCTCTTGGGGGAATTATTAGAATTGTTGGGGCTTTGTAAATTATAGAGTGTGGTCTAGACCTACTCTATCTGTAAAGTGTCTCGAGATAACTCTTGTTATGATTTGATACTATAAATAAAATTTAATTTAATTTAATTATTACATAGAGTTTTGTGTGAGGTATCATTGAACTCAGCAGGGAGTTCCCTTTTCATTGGTGACTTGTGTGAGTGCACGTGCAAATGCACGGTCGCAAGGAGCAGAGTCCGCCAGTAACCCTGTTTTCTTGTTGTTGTTTTTTTTCTTACTTTTTCATTTGTATGTGCCTCTTTAATATGCATAAAATAAAAAAATAAAAAATAAATAGGGGGCGTCTATTAGCTCACTTGGTAGACCGTGCGCCCATGTACCAGCAAAGCCAAACACTGGCGCCTTTCCCGGTAAGGCCCTTTTTGCGTTTTTACCCCCCCCCCCTTTTTTTTCCTCTTTTTTTTCTTTTTTTTTCTTTTTTTAAATTATTATTTAAAGGGATACTTCACCGATTTAGCATTCAGCTTTGTATCAGTAGAAACCCGATAGTATTTCTGAGTGCCTCCCTCCCTCATGTCCCCCTGAGACGAGAGATTTCTGCATTTGGGGCCTGGAAAAATCTTCCGATGACGTAAAATGACGATTTTTGCGTCATTGGAAGATTTTGGGCCAGAGGCAAAGGACTACAGCCAGTAGTAGGATCTACTTCCGTATGTTTTCAACACGCCCACAGGGGTTGGACTGCCGAGTCTGGCCGAGGTATTCCGAATGAAACGACTGTCAGCCATCTTGAATCTTCGCTAAACAGGCTTTTCGGTTTTCAGCAGAAAACATTTACAACAATTATCTGCATTCAAACTACCGGACGTATGTACCACCGGGATACATCGGTACAGATCGGAGAATATGGAGGAAACGTTATTACAGACGCAATACCCGGCACACTACGTGAGCTTCGCCTGCACGGAGACCAGCGGTATGTCGCTCAATGCCGCTAGCCGGCTAGGGGACATCCTCATCGGCTAGGTGGAAAGCTAACGCTAGCTGTCCACCTGTCCCAGCCATCCTGCTTGCAAGTGTCTGCTCATTAAACAACAAGCTGGACTACATCCTCCTTCAACGAAAATCCCAACGTGAGTTCAGTGACTGCTGTGTTTTTGTTGTTGTGGAAACATGCCTGAACAACAGTGTCCGGAACCGGGACTATCCAGCTACCAGGCTGCTCTCGCCGCCCGTGGAGGTGGGCTGTGTTAAACAGACTGGTGTAGAAATAAAATCCAACTAGCTACTGCTAACTGCTGGTGGAGCTTGTGACTGTTAAATGCCGACCATTCGACATTCCACGCTAATTCACGGCTGTGTTTATACTCTGTGTTTAGCTGCACCAATGCTAGTATGCGTTAGCACTTAAACCGGATCCTGCTTGCAAGTGTCCGCTCATTTAGACCACAAACTGGACTACATCCAACTTCAACGACACTCCCAACGTGAGTTCAGAGACTGCCGTGTTTTGTTGTTGTTGTGGGAAACCTGCCTGAATAGTGTACCGGACTGTCCAGCTACCAGGCCTGCTAGCCCTCCGAGCTAGAGATGCTCTGTCGCCAGGTAAAAGAGGTGGGCTGTGTTAACACAGAGTTGGGCGGAAATGTGGTGATTTGTATCCATTTAACTGCTAACTGCTGGTGGATTTTGTGACTGTTAAATGCCGACCATTCTACATTACACACTAATTCACGGCTGTGTTTATGCTCGGTGTTTACAGCCCGCACGCGCTAATGCTAGTATGCGTTAGCTGAACTTTACGGGGCCTATAAAGTGTGTGTACTAAATGTAGCCTGTTTGCGTATGTTGTTTTTATATAATGTCGTTTTATATATTGTTAAATGTGTAACACCACTTGAGTCACGATGAAACGTTTCGTGTATATAGTTGAAATGACAATAAAACACGCTTGAGTTGAGTTGAATGCCTCTGTCGGTCTGTCAAGCGGTAGGCGTGGCTTGGGAGTGGACTCAAAGCAACGAAGCAGGTGCATTCTGGGATTTGGTGTTTTTCATCCATATACAGTAAGACCAAAACACATTTTCTGGCTTTTCTCGGCCTAGAAGGCACCAATTTCAATTTTCTTTTCACATTTCTACTACATAAGTGACCCAATTTAAAGATATATTCAGCTTTCCAGCGGTGAAATATTCCTTTAAAGGCCAAAATGCCCAAACAATAATCTTTAAAAAAATCTGCGTCAGAGATTAAATGGTGTCGTTACAAGACTAAAAATAGCATGAATGAAAGATTCCCAGTAAATACACAGGTGATTCAAATTGGGTTGATGTGAATGTAGTGGTGAGCGACATGGTGTATTACCATTAGAAAAAAACACTGCAGAACAAAGGTCTTAATTCAACACTCCCTGGGTATTATAAATATAATAATAATAATAATAATAATAATAATAACTAGAACTGCAAGCAGTTATGACGGGCCCAAGCCTCCGAGCAAGCCTCATGACATTCGCCCGATGACATTCGCCTCTCGATGCCATTCGCCTCCGATGCCAGTCGTCTGCAATGCCCCGGGAGCGCAGGCCACGCCTGGACCGCCGGCTACGCGTAACGCGGGACCCAAAGCATTACGTAGGGGCGGCAAACGGTGAATATCGAGAGGTTTGATGCACAAGGTCTGCACGAGTGGTTAACAGTTCATCTCCACGCATATACAGACTGCTTTTAACAATTCTCTACTATAAACAAACTTCTTAACCCCCCTGACCACAGGGGACAGCAGAGAGAAATGAGAGAGTGACTGAGAGGGTGGAGGTACCGGCAGGTGTGGTGGTTGAAAGAGCAGGGGAGGTGGTCAGGTTGTTGTAAATGGTGTCATAGGCGCCGATTGATGTTTTCCTCCGTGGGTGCTCACAGGCGCACGTGGTTAAAAAAAAAAAAAGTAGTCAAAAGTTGTTTGCATTTCAAAACCTTAGGAAATGGACAGCCGCCGACACGAACACACGCGCCTATTAACTCGATAATAAAGCCGTAAAGTAGGCTTTCAACTCAGGACAGCACCACTTCTCACAAATACAGATAGGATTGGAGATGAGAAGTTTAACTGACACGTAACCGCGATCACCTTCGTGGGAAATTAAGAATCAATGCCACCAACATACCCAATCACACTATGACAGACTCTCCACTTAGCACCAACTGCAATGTTTATTTGCACAGTATCAGCGCATATGAATGGTGTTGATTTTGGATTGAAAAAGTGGGAGAAAAGAGTTACATTTTGTCCACTGTGAAGGTTGTAGAAACTTTGTCAGGTGGCTTAAGAAGTTTGTTTATTGTAGAACACCAGGGGAGCACGCAAATGCGAAAACCAAAACGTAATGGTAGGAGGTAAACATCAGTAAATATTGAGAAGTGTGAGCTGCAAGGTCTTTGATACATTCCCATTGCAAATATTCTATTAACATTGATTAACAGGGCAAAACACTTTTATGTCTATTATAGCGCCCCCTAATGGCCGATCTTGGTCGAATGCCAAACGAGCACCACAAATTCCGTGTTGATTGCTTCTACTGTTGCAGAGATATTGCAATTGGAAATTTCCCATTGAAATGTATAGAGAAAATTGGCGGGAAAACAAATAAACGTTGCTTATAGCGCCCCCTAAAGGCCGATCTTCGCCACATTTGGTACAGTGCCTCAGAGCAGCATGCCAAATGAGATTCACAAGTTTTGTGTTGATTGCATTTACTGTGGCAGAGAAATTGCAATAGCAAATTTCCCATTGAAATGTATTGAGTTTTTGGGCGAAACAAATCAACTTTGCTTATAGCGCCCCCTAAAGGCCAATCTTCGCCAAATTTGGTACAGAGTATCGTAGTGAAATTTTGAATAAGGACCTCAAGTTATTTGGTGATAACTTCAAATTTAACCGAGATATGATATGATACGTGTGTGGTAGCTAGCTAGGACAATTTGTTTGGTTGTCAAATTGGCATACTTTAACGTAGCAAAATGATTTCCATAACTTTTTGTCAGGTCCATCTGGAGATGTTAACTACCAGGTTTCATGCAGATCGGTCGCACGGCCTAGGACGAGTTCGAAAAAGTTGGTTTTGCACGTTGCGCGATACTGCGAAAAAACGTTTGCGCGGAAATGGGCGGGGCCTATATCAGGCAATTCAGGATGATGCACGGAACACGTGGATGTAAGAATTTCTAATGTGTGATGTGTATTGTGGGTGTTAATGACAAAAAACCATTATAGCGCCACCTAGTGGTCCACATGTTTAATTTTTGGTATGTTTGATCCACGGCCCATTGTCCATCTACCCTGTAAATTTAAAGTTGTTCACATTAGTGTAAGTGGTGAATCTAGAGTTTGGTCACATTGGGTCCCATAGGCCACGCCCACTTTGACCCCTCGGTACTCCATTCTAGGGTTGGCCTCAGACTTGGCCACAGATGGTACCCATCAAATTTCGTATAAATCGGATGAGCCGTTCATGAGATATAAACTTTTTGTACTTGTAGCACACCCTGGTGACCAATTTTGGTAAAACGCATGGGGTACCTCCAGAGGGGCATGGCAAAGAATAACCTAAAGTTTGGGGTTGATAGCATTTAGTTTGGCTGAGATATGCCAAAGTTGGTGTTTTCATAGTTAGCTACACAAATTTGTTTGTGCGTTATATGCGCAATTTTTATCGTATAAAAATTCTTTCCATAACTTTTAGTCAGGTCAGTCTGGAGATGTTACGGTCCAAGTTTCGTGCAGATCAGTCGCACGGTCTAGGAGGAGTTCGAAAAAGTAGGTTTTTGATAAATCACGATTTTTCACGCATAAAACTATAGGCGGAAATGGGCGTGGCCTATATCACGTGATTCAGTTGGATCCAGGGAACGCGTGGATGTATGGTTTTTGAATGTCGGGTGTACGGTGTGGGAGTTATAGCACCAAACGCGTTTTTGTCTGCTATAGCGCCACCTAATGGTGGAAATGGGTCAGTGTTTGCGCCTGAGGTCCTTGCGGGGTTTTGGACCAGTCCTGAAAAGGGCAACCCCCCACCATGTACGGTTTATGCTGCAGTCGGAGTTTTACGCGGAGAAGAAGAAGAAGAAGAAGAAGAAGAAGAAGAAAAAAAATCCTTAGAAAAACAATAGGGTTCCACGCTCCGCTGGAGTGTGAACCGCGTTGCCTTGCAACACGCGGTTCCCTTGCCCCCTCGGGCTTGGACCCCTAATAATAATATTATTAATACACACTGATAGAAAACACATAGAGAGCAATGGAAACTATGAGGTCAAATGGAATAGGAAACAAAGAGGCAGGGCATTGCAGGGATGACATGATTTTATGAATAACAGAAACCTGTTTAATTACGATCACTGTCTAACACATCAAAAACATACCCCATGCCACACACTGACTACTGCCGAAGCTAATACATCACTACAATACATTACTTCTATTTTCAAATACATTGGTTAAACACTTCATAATATGTAACAGCTGAACCTGACTTTAACAGCTTTCCTAAAACCTTGTGGTGCGTTTTATAATCCCAACATTTGAAATCAAACAAACTGTTTATTATAATCTACTATAAGGTAGCAGGGTGAAGGATTCCTGGTGGCAACTTGTCTTGTTTCCTTCATCTTCATCTAGTCCGAGTCGCTGCTGCAGGAGCTGCTGGAGTACTACAGCAGGGACAGACATTGTCTTTTTAGTCATGATGACGTGTCAAACAGGTCATTATTTAAGTTAGGACTTCATAATTGAATGATATCATCAAAAACACTGTAAGAAATGAATAAAGTGATGAGTGAATAATCAATTCAGTTTCATTAGTGTGTCTGAATGATGAATATTTTTCTGGATCTAGGAATTTATAAAATAAATATATTCTTTAAAGGGCCCTTATTGTAAAAAGTGATACTTTTATGTATTGTTTAACACAAAGCAGGTTGAGTTGCTATGAAAAAAACTGTGAAAGTATCAAAATGCTCAATCCACAGAGAAATGTGCCACTAGGATCCTAAATGAAGACACTGCCTAAGAAAAATGAAAAGAAAAATGCCTTTTCATTTTCTATTTTAGAATAACTTTGTTTACTGCTCTCCTATTGGTGTTTTGGTTTGGGCCACCAAACCTTAAAGGGGTGATAGAATGCAAAACTTTTACCTTGTCATAGTTGAATAATGACAGTTTAGTGGGTAACTAGGACATACATAGAACCTCAAAATCCCATTGACACATCTTTCCTTTGCAAATCTCACAATTTGAAACTGCCTCTGAAAACGCAAATCTCAACGAGCCGCCTAGTTGACATCAATTCGGCGGCTCCTCCTCATTTGGCTCGAGTCTCTCTCTTTGTCACGCCCCAACATTTGCATAGGCTACACAAATGACCTGAGATCAGGTAGTCTTCTGACTCTAGGTCGTGCAGATCTGAGAAATTGTATACATTGTTCATCTGCTATTTTACCATTAAATTCACTTCTGAGACTTTTTGATGCGAGAAATCAACTATGTAGAGGTCAAATATGGGACGTTTTACGAAAATTGATGTCTAATTGCAAATTTTGTCCAACTGTGTATCGGAGTTCAGCGGTCGGTGCTGCCTGTGTAGCTGCCTCGCCGCCTGGCCTGCCTTCCTTCACAGACCCAGCCTGCTGTGAGCTCGATTGAGCTCTGTCACGGCTGGCAGCCCACGGCACTCCATACCCGCGCAAAGTCACCGTTTTTTGGGTTAATGGTTCCTGCTAAATGGCCGGTGTGTGTGAGTGAGAGCGCGGTCAGCGAGCTTGTTACGCCAGCAATCTCTTACCACAGGTTCCAGTTAATCTTATAATGTGTGTAATTTAGGGTGACCAGATTTCCGGGAGATGAAATCGGGACACTTTGCGCGTGACTGTAGTGCTTGTGCACGCACACACGGTTTTTAACGTGAACATGTGCCAGCCCAGGTCAGACATTGACGCAGACATTAACTTCATTATTTTGATCGTAGGCTCCTCATCTAATAATAAGTGTTTTTTTCCGGTAAAATTAACAAAATTGCAGCAACAGCCTTTTTCAGTTCAGTGTGAGATTTATGTTGAGATTTTTCTAAAAAAGATTTTTTTAAGTGTTATTTATTCCAATAACACCAAAAGAATTAAAATGATTTATTGAAAATTTTGAGCATTAAACACTTAATTTCCTGCATTCTGGTGAATAATCTATAGGCTACCTGCACCATAGTCTGCTGTGCATTACGTGATTGCTCTGATACGGTAGATCTCAGACCTTCTGACAGACACAGAGCCCCGCTTGGGTGTCTGAATGAGACAAATAGTTTAGCTAGAGAAGTGGCTGTACGCTGCTCTACATCGGAGGTGGAAACCCGAAACTACTTCTGCAGAAATACAAGGAGCACAAATGCAACACATCTGCCGCAGCATGTCCACAGCTGAGCGCATCCATTAACCTGAAGCTGCTCTGCATTTTACAGAGAGAGTGGACACTAAGCGACGCACAGGTCTGCTTCAGAGCTCCATGTGTTTGAGTCTGAACCGTAGACTGGAAACATCACGTTACAGAAACTTCAAACTAAATCATTAGTACTGCGCTCTTAAACTTTGTGTCGATGGCATCAATGTATTAGACTGATTTGGCTATGATTCCTCCGAAAACTTCACCCAGCTTTCACAGCTTTACTCACGTAGAGACAGTTGCTAGGTGATAGCAACAAATACAGCATGGTCGGATCCTGCACGTAGCTGCCCGTTCTATTCGCCTCGGAAAAATAAACTGGACAAAGTTACATTCGGGGCTACACTCAAAACATTCAAAAAGCAAAATCGGCTCACGCCACTCCTGGTGTAAACTGGGACATTTTAGCGTCCCGACAGGCTTTTGTCGGGACTCGGGACAAGCAATTCCAAATCAGGACTGTCCCGGTCAAACCGGGACGTCTTGTCACCCTAGTGTAATTATAATGTGTTGAGTTATTTAAACAAACGATCGGGGAAATAAACGCCTCTTGTCCGCGAGTCTCATTGATAGAGCCCGTGGCTGGATGGAGCTAGCTCTATCAATGAGAGCTAGCTAGCCTCCTCTTAGAATTCCTCTGAAATTCACAAAAAATCATAAAATTGAAATCAGACACCACTGTTAGCTTTATAAGACCTTGGGGTAGAGGTTATATAAGTGGCGTGACGAAATTCAAACTGTAAATATACTCTAATTACGCCGAAAATGAAGCTAACTAGCCACAATCTGTACACATAGGATTGAAGAGACAGTCGGAGCTAACAAAACCCATAGTGTTCACACGTGACTTTCACTGGGTATGGAGGTTGCCACTTTCTCGTCAGACTGTGTGGAGCTCCTAGCTAAAGTCCGACACGTCTTACCAAATTTGCAATTAGCCATACATTTTCGTAAAACGGCCCATATTTGAGCTTTATATAGTTTATTTCTTGCTTTAAAAAGTCTCAGAAGTGAATTTAATAACGAAATAGCCCGACAAACAATGTATAACTTTGCAGTGTCTGAAATATGAGACCTGCTGTCGAGTCTCCAATGTGTTTCTATGTGGTTCGCTCAAACCAATCAGCGCGCAGCTCATCTAACTATTCATGAGTATACCATATTTGGAAGAAAAACTTTTGTTCCATATAGATCCATATTCACAGGGTAGTTAAGGGCCTAATAAAATAGCATTCAGGCAATTTTCAGCCCAACCAATGTTACATACCCTATTAGGAGACCTTAAAGTGTAAATTGCAGGTTAAATTTTTCATGAAGTTAAGCAATGTAAACATAAAGATTAGAGCCGCCCACCATTGTTTTGTATGGCTTTTTATAACAAAATGCTGAATATAATATGAAAAGTTGGTATTTTTTACAGTGGTTTTAAGCACTCACCCTCCCTTCCACGAGGCAGGGTGTGACATCATAAGAGGGACTTTAAACAAACAATCCATCAACGGCGAAATAAAAGCCTCTTATTAACGAGAGCGGTCTGAGAGACCTCCGGTTTACAGCGGTGTGTCCGAGCGAGACTATCCGAGCGACGAGCCAGCGGCCGGGGCAGGCGCTGCTGGTTGTCGCGTTACTTTATGGAGCTTCTCAACTCTGAAAACTTTGAAGCAAATTGTCAATTCAGCAACCGTTTTAGGAAGACTGCCTATATTTGAAATCTAAACAGTTAATTTCTCCCCTAAAACGTTCTCAGAAGTGAATTTAATGATGAATAAGATGGCGAAAATGGATAAAATTGTCCCGTTGTTGGCCTGTCTATGTACCTGCTATGGGTTGCTACTCCATCTTATGACATCATCACGCAGTTACTGTAAAAAACATGCTACCTTTGAAGAAACCCCAATAAATGTTATTTTAACGCATTTTAAGACAGAAATGTTTAAATATATACATATTGAGCACTTTATTTACATATTAATTGGTTGTGGTGGTTAACCTGAACTTTACACTTTAAGGAACACTGTAAAATACCCTATATAATCATTCTATCACCCCTTTAAACTAGAACCAGAAGTTGGTTTGTAGAGCTGAAGAGAGGTGTAAAGTGACACCTTTTACATTGCATATAGTCATTTGATCCATTGTTATTATTATAACAAATATTGATTGTTACCACATTATGGTGGTCTTTCATGATGTTTAACCAAGTGATGCCTAAAATTTAGCAAACCTTAACCATGAAGGTAACATCAGGAAATGTTCCAATGATAAAAGTATATATATATATATATATATATATATATAGAGAGAGAGAGAGAGAGAGAGAGAGAGAGAGAGAGAGAGAGAGAGAGAGAGAGAGAGAAAGACAGACTCCATAATTTGCACTTTGATCAGTAAATTAACTGGATCTTACCCCATGACACGTGTTTCCTTTCTTGTGGCAACGGCCGTGCATGTGACCATGCTTGTGTTTGTGGCGATGACCATGCCTGACCTGTTCAAGCAGGTTTCCAAGCAGTCCACCTCCAATTCCATGTCCATGATGATGGCCATGATGATGACCATGATGATGTCCATGATGATGTCCATGATGATGTCCATGATGTCCACGATGATAACCATGATGATGTCCATGATGTCCATGCCCATGAACATGCATGTGCCCATGTCCCTGCCCAGGACCATGGCCAGGTCCATACCCTCCATAAGGTGGGGCTACAGGATGGTACCCAGGTGCACCCCAATGCTGAGGGGCTGGACCACGTGGCTGATAGGGTGGACCAAACGGCTGAGTGGGTGCTCCCCAAGGCTGAGGAGGGCAGGGCTGGTTTGGGACAGTGCCTGGTGGATATTGAGGATTGTATCCTCCTGGCATTTGCTGAGGATAACCTGAGGGAAACCAGTTTCCTAGTCAAAGACAAGGCGTGGGACTCATCATATACTCATTCAGTTTCTATACACTTGATGTCAATTTCTGATCCTTAAAATTCAATAAAGAAAGTTAAACATAAGGGTGGGGATGGGGTGTCAGTAAAAGTGTAACAGGAATATTTGAAAAATACTTTGTAATTTATATGCACATACTTTAAGGCCTAGTTCAAACATTAGGAAATCCCCTGATTTACCAGAAGAAGACATGTGAGACAGGTGGAGGAGTTCAAACCAACTTGTTTATCAGCATCTACTGGCTAAAACAGTTTTAACTTGTCTTGTGATCCTGTTGTCAACCACACCTGTGACCGAATAGAGACACTATGTGCTTTTGCAGTCATCTGTCCCTGCATCTCAACTAAACAAATAAATTCACACACAAGCCCATGATATTTGATGACATAATTATACAATGAGAACATTCACGTACAGAATAAAAACCTTTCAAAACATCATATACTCATGCAGTTTCTATACACTTGATGTCAATTTCTGATCCTTATAATTCAATAAAGAAAGTTAAACATAAGGGTGGAGATGGGGTGTCAGTAAAAGTGTAAAAGACGTTAACACCAAGTGAGTTATTTACCTATGTTATTCCAGTTCATCTCAAAAATCCAGATCCAAACCCTGAAACTGAGAGAAACCACTTAAATGCACACAAATCCCCTCTTAACAGAGGAAAATAAATGACTTTTTATGAAAATGCAGATTTTAGCGGTTATAAAACCTAAAATACTATATTGTCTAGAAACAAAGCAAATGCTGTCCACTTAACTGTGGAAATGACAGTGTGCTTTGTAAAATGTTGCAAACAGGCAGAGCAGGTCAGAAATACCATAAAGCCAAGTCACACATGACTGTATAAAGACAAAGCTACCCATGGGTATGACTTACTGATATAGACATGATCACAAAATAATGCAATACAGTTAACAAAGGAAATACATGTACGCAAACACACACGTTGTATGCTTAGAAAGGTTCTAGTGAACTCACTGTGTGCTGGAGTGCAGATATACAGATACAGCAGTCAGCTGGTTCTGTCTTTATATACACGTAAAGCCACACCTCAACAGAAACTAAACAAGACATACAAGGGTGACCATACAAATTCTCACACACACACACACACACACACACACACACAACACACACACACACACACACACCAAAGGGCAAATATATAATAATATATATATCAATAATAAAATAACTAAATAAATAAATATATTGCAGTGTCTGTACTCTTATCAGAAACTATTTCTTTTCTCAGGGTACACTATGTGAGGGGCAATGTGTATAATCTGTACCATAAGTACATGTACTGTACATGTGGCTATGTTTACAAGAGGAATACTGCATGTTTGTTATAGCAATCACATGTTATTTGTAATACTCGTAGTGGTGTTGTGAGCATTTTGAGATATCTACAGGTAGGATCTGGTCGAATGCACACAAAACATTTCACATAACCTGTGTGTTTCTTTGGATTTCCTGTTTGTTTGGAACATTTTCCTCAGAACTCAGCAGTGTGATGTTATCAGGAGACAAAACTCCTCTGAAGAGTGATGACAGACAAGCCTGCACATACAAGTCATGTATGCACTCTGTTTGTTTTTTCACTTACACACCATGTTAGGTGTGTAAGGTCCATCATGTTCCAGGTCACAGAGTTCAACAGGGAACATACATGTATGCTCATATATAAAATAGTTTGAGGTCAAAACTTCCTTTCTGTTCAGTCTTAAGTCCTAAAGGACAAGTCTTAATAAACAAATTGCAAGTCTTTCAGGTGTCTGAATGCTGATTGTTGACTAATTTAAGTCAAGTCAATGTTATTGACATAAGACAAATTTGTCTCACGGGGCTTTACGATCTGTACAGCAAACGACACCCTCTGTCCTTAGACCCTTGAATCAGACAAGGAAAAAGTCCACAAGATAACCTTTGACAGGGAAAAAATGGAAGAAATCTCAGGAAGGGACAGAGGAGGGATCCAGGATGGACAGACATGCAACAGATGTGTGTACAGAATAACCAACACATTCTAATTACAGTACAGACAATCAAAATTACAAAAATGATAGATTTAATTTACATATATGACAAATAGAGGATGCAAAGAAACGTCCAGGTTTCACCAATCAGGTAGAACCTGAGCCACTCAACCTCCTCTCCACCATGGATCCTGGACAGAGGACCCAAACAGAAGCTAAACTAAAGCACATCGTTCACACAGATAGGAGCACTGGTGGAATGGTACTGTAACTAGTCAAATGGAACCAAAGGAAGTAAGTTCTTATCTGATGCCCAAGTCAAACATAAAGATAGTCAGTTGGGTTATACAGCATTCATTTACATGCAAATAAACCGGTCCAACGTGAACATACACCCCGTCTGCACAAGCTCTAATGTTAGCTCGTGTTTTGACGTGTCTGCACTCACTTACTCAAGTACTGTACTTAAGAACAAATGTTGAGGTACTTGTACTTTACTTGAGTATTTTCTTTTCATGCCACTTTCTACTTCTACTCTACTACATGTCAGAGAGAAATATTGTATTTTTTACTCCACTACATTAATCGGACAGCTTTAGTTACTAGTTACTTTACAAATAAAGATTTTTGCACAAAAAAAACACATGTAGTTTATAAAATACAAGTCCAGCTGAAATGATTCGACAATTAAACACTTAGTTGATTGACAGAACAGTTTGGATCGTTTCCAGTTTCTACAATGTGAGGATGTTTCTGCATTGAGTACTTTTACTTTCAATAGTTTGAGTACATTAACCTCTTTGGGGATTAGACTCCATTGTTAAAAATATTTTAAATGGGTAAAGAAGCCAGACATATTCCACCCGATGGAGCCTAGACACTGGTTATGGTGGAGAAGGAACCTGAAGTCCGAAAGGAGGAGCCGTCTTGCCAGATGGAGACTCAGGTTGCCGTGGTGGATGATGACCAGAGGTGGAAGGGGAGGAGGAGGGTTGCACGTTTGCCTGAAAAGACAGCTGATAACAAGGAGAGAAGAATTTAAAGCAGGATGTCATGCTGTGATTGGATCATGAATTTCGTGGCCAATTCTGGTTGGTTTACTGAAAAGTGAATGCCTCTTAAAGCGATGGTTCGGAGTAATTTCACCCTAGGGTCCTTTGCACCATGACCTCGAGCCAAACACCCCCCCACAAACTTTCCAATCCATCGTTTTATGAGTGCATAACCTATTTGTACTACTGTAGACGTTTGGTATCATTTTGGGCATTATTAGTGGGGTAACTTACGAGATACAAACGTGGGTCCATTAGCCCCTGCGCTAAGCTATTCAGCTGATAACGCTACTCTAGCTAACTCTCCCAATGTTAGACCCAGGTGAAAAAAGCTTCTGGGGGGGTGTTTGGCTCGAGGTCATGGTGCAAAGGACCCTAGGGTGAAATTACTCCGAACCATCACTTTAACAGCTGAATAGTTTTAGGAAGAGATAGTGGTGATTGAAGTTATTTTCTTCCTGAAAGAATTTGCGCTGAGCTTAATTTCTTTTGCATAACCAGTGCCTAATAGGTACATATTCAAGCTATGGGGCTTTACAAGGCCTTCTTCTTACTAATGTCTCTCTTCTGCTTTTGAAAGTGAAGTCAGATTTTTAGGGAGTCACATCTCAATTCATAAGTCAAGTCTTAAGGAGGAAAGTTTTCTGTAAATCAAGTCTCAAGTCCTTATTTTTGAGTTGAGTACACATCTGAAGTGCACAGTTTTTGACAGATCCACAGGAATATTTGTATATATCTTTAATTTGTAATTCAATCCTAACTCTTGTTGTGGGGAGAATTCACCATGTGGCCCTGGATTCGCTGCAGTCTGCAGATGGACCTCAGTCTGGAAGAAACAGTAGTGGTCACATAGTGGACACATAGCATCAAAACATTTGATTTCACAGCCTCAGAATAAATTAACGTATCGATGTACTGTATGTAAAATTCAAACATTAACATAGGGGAGTTGACCTCAGACTCCCTGTAAGTTCAACCATTTACTATCACAATATTATTACTTTATTTACATTCATACAGTAGCTAACATCCTAGTGACTTAGCTACTTCAACCTTTGCCAGCATGTCTGACATTTTATAAGCTAATGTCAGCAAACTATAACGTAACGTTAGTATACGTTTGCGAGAAATACCGTCACTTGCCACATACCTGTAAGCGGATGTGAAAATGGTTAAAGACATTATTATCTTTGACTTTGTTGATTAGTTTTTGGGCATTTTAGGCCTTTATTTGACAGGACAGCTGAAGACATGAAAAGTGAGAGAGATGGGTACTGACATGCAGCGAAGGGCCGCAGGTCGGAGCCAAACACGGGCCGCTGCGTTGAGGAGTATACCTCTATATATGGGCACCTGCTCTATCAACTGAGCTATCTGGGCACCCATTATCTTTGACTTTTGTCCTGTGGCTGCACTTTTAGGTAAAGCGTCTTTGCTCTTTCCTCTGAACTTTTTCTGCATTTACTTCCTGAAAGAGACACCGAGGTACCCCAGGGGCCTATATTACGAATCAAGCTCAACATGCCCTGGATTTCTTTCAGTTCCTCGGCTTCACTAACCCTAACAACCGCGGTCCCACATAACCTGTGTCACAACGGTGGTTAACAACTAGTTCAATCAACCCAGGGTTTCCCAATCCAGCGGCGCGCAGTCACATAAAAGAGGCGGTGTTTGCACAGCCCGACCAATCACAAACATCTACCAGACCCGCATATTTTACATAAGAAGAGCAAACTATAATACTACATAAATATGAAGAACACAGACATGGTTTACCAGCAAAACGCAATAAAGTCGCTGCTTCCTAAAACAGGAAGGAACGCTGACAAAACAAATAGCCGATGCTGTAGATGCGTAAATCACAACGCTTATCAATAGCACTTCCTCATCAGTCAGGACCAAGATCTGACCATAATTACACTTGTGCTTTCCATAAACTGTCGTTTCTTTAGCCTATTATTCCAGTTGCAACCCTGACAGTAGCGATCGTGGGAATAAATAAAAAATATAAAAACATAATTCAAACCGATGTGCGCATTGGTGACACACGGCTCAAGAAACCGACAAATAGCCAATACGTAATTCCCTCCACTGAAAATCTATATCTTTCATAAAAATACCCATCAGGGTTATGTTAACGTGGCTGTCGGTCTCTAAATGTTTTAACTTTTATGAGTGCACCTCTCTCCATGCACTGAGCTCCACCTGATCTTCTAAGAACGGTGACGCAGTTATCAATCGAGTATTGATTGGTCAGTAGGCGGTGCTTTTACACCGGTTGATCTCTAATCTCAAACTTAACCTGCTTCCGACCAGGTTAGGTGTTCAACATAAGTTACCACGGCGATTGAACCCGGTAACAAGTGATCCACCTTCGTGATACACAAAACCCTGGGTTGAACCTGAAGTTACCTCGTTAACGCCAAATCTTGCTTCGTAGTACAGGCCTCTGATTGGTCGTTGTGGTGACGTCACGGTGGGCGTATGCACCACCAAGGGAGATTAGTCCGCGCTGTGTTTCTGCCACACTGCCACCTACTGTGTTCTTAAAATATATTTTTTTCACAATTTTATATTTTCTTTGTCCACTCCTCTGGAAAAACAATCAGTTTACTTCGTTACTGTACTTAAGTAAATTTGTTCACGTATTTGTACTTTACTTAAGTAGAATCAATAGTGCATACTTTTGACTTTTACTTCATTATATTTTGTAGCAATTATCCATACTTTCTACTCCACTACATTTCTACAACGTTCCGTAACATTTTCTGACCAGTTTTTCCCCCTGCCAAAACATCTTCCTGATTGTCACACGTTTGTCTCATCAGTGAAGTTTGGTTGCCATAGATATGGGGCACCGCCGATTCTTCATCGGCTTCCAAGCCGGCTCCGGTGCTCCAGAGCCCGGGCGCAGCGCCGCTGACCCTCGGTAATACAGCCTCCGGTAAAAGTGAAAATGAAAATTTCTCTCCACAGCGTTGATTACTTCTCCGCCAGGCTGCGTAAGACACATTCATATCTTATTCATTTGATATTATCTTATTTACCTTTTCACATCGCCTCCCCATTCCCACTGCTTCACACTTTATTTACTTAAGCTCTCATGGTTAAAGGATATAAAACAGTCTTAAAATACATCCATGAATAAAACCAACCGCATTCCGATTCTAACAACGTATTTCTGTTTTATGCTGGTTAGAATAGGAGCTTTTTTTTAAAGCCAGGCCTTGATGGTAGTGGACAGTATGGATAGAGGCCTTGTTTGTGGTAGTGGACAGCATGGTCACTGTTGAAGCTCAGCATCAAAATGACTGAACCAGCCCTTTGTAAATCACAGGTGGCTAGACACAGTGCCCTCACTGACCAAGGTGCAAACTAACCAATTTTATATTACCAAAAAGGTAATATGCAAATAAGATTGAGAATAAATAGTTATGCATTTTTACTTTTAATTCTTAAAGTACATTTAAAATCAGGTACTTTTTACTTAAGTAGGGTTATCACTGTGGTACTTCTACTTTTACTAGAGTAAATGTCTCTGGTTATTTGTACTTTTATTTAAGTACTGAGATTTAGTACTTCCTCCACCACTGAAAACAATGCATTTATTCAATTACTGTACTTCGCTTTTGGAGGTTGCCCATTTGCACTTTAGTATTCCATTTTACCCCACTACATTTGGCAAGAAAATGTTTTTTAGCTTCCTAAAAGTATATGAAGGAGCCTAGTTCAATGAGCTTTGCCTCCATCAGCTACAAAATGTTGCTAACACAGTAATCCATCAGAGATAATATTCCAATAATATAACATTTTGACAGGGGCCATGATGAGTACTTTATTTTGATATTGTAAGTACAATTATAGCCTACTATAATATGCTATACCTTAAGTAAAATTATGAATGCAGAGCTTTGAGTATTTTAATTGACCCATTGCTACTTTTACTTAAAGGATCTGAATGTAGGTCTTTCACCACTTACTGCAAATACTGTGCAAGTTTATAACATTTTTAAATTCAAGATCAAGAAATTATGGCAGGGGTGGATATCAACATGTACAAGTGTTTGATTGCACAGGCTAACAAAATGAGATTAGGGTGACTGCACTGGCAGTTTCAGGGAGTGACGTCAACCTTCCCTAGGCAGATAAAGAGCACACCTTAACCTTAGCCAGAGTACCAAAGAAGAAGAATGGAGACAAAAATCAAATAAAAACCCAAGACATTGCATTGTTACTTTACTAGCTGTATCATACACAGAAAGCACTTTGTTTCTCACAAACAGTCATGGATACAATAATGTCTGAAATGCGTCTCGTACAACAAAGTTATGAAATATCAATTAAAGCTTAATAGCATCTGATCATGTCAACCGGTCATAACATGGCTAATCTAAAATAATTTTCAAACATCCAGCATTGTTGGATCCTGGATGGGTGTCAGGAGAGAGTCTTTTTTTGTATAAATGCTTTGATTGATTATAATATATAGTAGCAGGATGAAGGTCTCCAGGTGCCATCTTGTCTTCTTCCTCCTCCTCCTCCTCCTGTCCCAGGAATCTTTATCTAGTCCGAGTCGCTGCTGCAGGAGCTGCTGGAGGACTACAGAAGGGATAAACATACCACAGACATCAGTGAATCACTTCAATAATCTACAAAACAAATCTGAAACTTCAATTATAGCCGTTTTGTCTACATACTTAAATTTGAGAACATAAAAATTATAGTCTACCACTCAGTGCAAAAGATTTGGAATAATTTGCTAATATTTGACCAATGTACAGCAGCTCTGTGATGTGCTGGGATTAGTTGACATTATTGCACAACTTTTTTGTTCCATTTTTCACAGTTTGAAGTCTAAATACAGTCTAATTTCTGGAGCAAACAAACCAACATGTAAGAATCATATTTTAGAAAATGACTGAATCTTACCCCCCGAGAGTGCCTTCCTTTCTTGTGACATCGCTCATGCCTGTGACCATGCCTGTGCCTGTGCCTGTGACCGTGACCGTGACCGTGCCTGTGGCCATGTCCATGGCATACGTGGCCCTCACCATGGCTGTGTCCACATCCATGGCATAGGCCTGGACCAAAACCTGGTCGAGGTCCATATCCCGGTCCTTGGAATGGACCAAAACCTGGTCGAGCTCCATATCCCTGTCCTGGACAAAAACCTGGTCGAGGTCCATATCCCTGTCCTTGGCCTGGCCCAAAACCTGGTCCAGCTCCATATCCCTGTCCTGGACCAAAACCTGGTCCAGGTCCATATCCCTGTCCTTGGCCTGGACCAAAACCAGGTCCATATCCCGGTTGGCCTCCGTGTGGACCGTAGGGCTGAGGAGGGTAGTTTGGTCCTGGGACAGTGCCTGGAGGATATTGAGGGAATCCCCCTGGCATCTGCTGAGGATTGTTCGGATAACCAGGAGGGTACTGGTTTCCTAAACATAACAAGAAAAGAGAAATCAGTTAGTTAATACATAGCAAAGGCGATTATCAAATATGTAAAGCACATTCATTATAATTGAAGGTGGTTGTGTGATTTACCTTGGTTCTGTCCGTACATTTTGAAACCGTAGGTTAGATCCTGAAAGCAAAAAAGAACAATACTTTAAAACAAATCACAGGTCGTCTTTTACCAAACATTTACAATCATGGATCTGGTTTTAAGAACCGTAGAGAGCTGAAAGTCCTCAGCAGAGTTTTAGAGGTGAAGTTTCTGTGTGCTGAGAGCAGATCCACAGACACAGCCATCACCTGCTGCTCCTTAATGGCGCTTTTCCATTACATGGTACCTACTCTACTCTACTCTTTTAGTTTTCCATTATGAAAAAAAGTACCTGGTACCTGCTAACAGGTACTTTTTTTTAGTACCTCCTCAGTCGAGGTTCCAAGCGAGCTGAGGCGAGCCGAGAAGGTGACGCGAAACCCTGCAGGCTACAGATTGGTCGGAAAGAATCGTCACTGCATTGCTAGCGACAGACGGCATTTTTAAATAGTTTAGCCAGCGGTGGTTTTTTGCTGCCGGAGGCTCCACGCAGAGCTTTCTCCATAGCATACAAGTGGCCTGATGTTTATAGCCTACTTGTGCGCTGGTGTGTGTCGAGTCACCGTGTGTGTGTAGCTGGTGAGCGAGGGAGAAGTGAGATAGTGCCGGCGATTAGCTCCGCAGCGTCTCTCTCTCTCTCATACACATACATACAAAAAAAAGTTTCAAAATGGGAAACAGGGTCGACGAGCCTAACGATACCCTGCAAAGCCCCCGGTTGGGTTTCGGAAAGAAGTCTCCGCCTCCTCCCTTCTGCAGGTGCGATGGTTGGTGTTGATCTCTATTTATTCTCCACCACCAGTTGGACTCCACAGGGGTTTGGTTAAACCTTTAGATATTTGGTTGATGGATCAATCTCCAGAACTCATTTATATGTTGTATGTACAATAAATATATACATAATCAGAAATACTCTATTGAAATACACACATACACGCATACATACATACATACATACATACATACATACATACACACATACACACATACACACATACATACATACATACGAAACAAAGTGTCTCCCCTGTTCTTTCTGACCACGGTGGGAAATCTGGAGCAGTAAAAGTTAACCATCTTGTTGATTTCATGTTGTTTACGGAGAAGGAGAACCAGGAAATGGGGGGGGGATGATGCAACGCTACCCACGCCCACGGCAGTCGCTATGACGACCAGCCACTAAAATCAGCAGTACTAAAATCTGCAATGGAAAAGGGACGCACAGTGCGCCGAGTCAAGGCGAGTAGAGTCAAGGCGAGTCGAGCAGGTACCATGTAATGGAAAAACGCCATTATATGTGCAGTTAACTTGATCAACTTTCCATCACTGTGGGCAGTGCCTGAACTCTCATAACAAGCTTTTTTGCTTTGTGAGTGAGTGAGTGTATACATAATATTTTACAGTCAAACTCAATATATAAAAAGATATGGATAAAAACACTAAAATCAAATAGTGCCCAGGCAGCCCAGTCGGTAGAGTGCACACCCATACATAGAAGTTTTTTCTTCGGTGCGGAGGTCCAAGGTGCAGGTCCGACCTGCAGTCCTTTTCCTGCATGTCTTCCCCCTTTCATATGTAGGCTGTCCCATCAATTAAGGGCAGAAACATTAAAACAAAAATCTAAATTTTGCTGTACTTTTCTGTATACATTTTTTGTTTACAACTGATCTTTTTGACGAGCCATGAGAGGTTTTGATCATTTGCATAAGTCATAAAACTTTGAATACATTTTGATCTTTAGATCTTGTTTTGATAAGCGGATTACCTGAGGCCTGTACTATGAATCAAGATCAACATGCCCTGGATTTCTTTCAGTTAGCCTACCCGGCTTCCCAATGGTGGTTAACAACTAGTTCAGTCAACCCAGGGCTTCCCAATCCAGCAGCGCACGGTCACATAAAAGAGGTGGTGTTTGCACAGCACGACCAATCACAAACATCTACCAGAGCCGCATGTTTGATATAGTAGTAAACCATAATTCTACATAAATATGAAGAATACAGACACGGTTTTACAGTGCCAGGGAGGGGCTAGGGGGTGCTGTAGCTACCCCTAGGTTTGCCATAGCACCCCTTTAGCATCCCCAAGAAATTGCTATGGTTGATTTATAAATAATAAAAAAATTGTATAATTTATATTTGAAAAATGAATAAATAGATTAATAAAACGAACAGATTATTTTTAGGCTAAAAAAAAAAAAAAAACACGTGATGTACTCGGCCAAAGGGTGCAGCACACATTGACCTTTTGAACTTACTTCTGCAGTAAAGTATTCACAGAATAAGAAGCAGAGCTCAATATTTGGAGCAGTTAGGATTAGAGAAGTGAGTCTAACGCTAGCAATGGATAGTTTTTTACTCCCTAAAGGTCAAGGTGTGGAGACTTTATCACAACCTGTAAATGAGACTGAGAGATATGGTGAACTTGTCACCAACTGGGACGAGGAAAAGCAGCCGGAGGAAGGTGACCTGACCACGGCCGTGATTGCTCCTGAGGATGCTTAACGTCACCCTGCTGTACATGACTTTAGACCAGGGGATCGCACAGCCAGGCCACAGTGGGGGAGTCACCTGATAGGAGTCCATGCAAGAACTTTACTCTTATCTCTGTCTCGTAGAAGAACATTACAGTCAGGGCCGGCGATTGCTATAGGCGACCTAGGCGATTGCCTAGGGTGTCAAATGTGTTGGGGACGCCGTGTCGCCCTCAGGTCTACTTCCCATTAATAATAGAATTAGAATGACGAGCGAAATAAAACGTGTTTATTAAGCATGATCATCCTAGGGTGCCCCCTCAGTCACACGTTTACTTGTCAACCTTTCATTACGCGACGTTTCCAGTCTATGGGTCAAACACACGGAGCTCTGAAGCAGAGCTGCGTTCCCAATGGGTGCGTTCTTTTGTCCCCCGTGGTTTTTTTTCACGAGTTGTTTTCGAGATTACGACCGAAGTTGCAAAAAGGCGACCCGGGGACGTATTTACGACTCGTCAAGTCGTCTGAACTCAGAGGACCCCGAGCTCACTTTCAAAGATGGCTACGTCGTGCATCACACGTAGTAAACATTGTGGTTATCTACAATTTTAAGCGCTTTTGTCTTTGTTGTAACCAAATGAAGAAGTCGTACACATAACGCTGTATACTGCTACCTATAGGCATGTCGCTACAGTCTTATTAGGAGTTAAACATAGCGCTGTATACTGCTACCTATAGGCATGTCTCTACAGTCTTATTAGGAGTTAAATACCGCCTAATTAGTTATTTTGTAGCTTGTGCAGCTGAAATTGGCTAGAGACGCTCGGTTGCTATATGACAACAATGGCTTTAAGCCGAGTCTTGAGCAGAAAGCAGAGCAGTAGCCTAACGTTAATCAAAACGTAATTTTCATGTATCAAACTGTGAAATATATGCGTGTAATATGTCAATAACTGGGTGAATAGAATCCTAAATGTTACTAAAAATGTTACAAAAATCCATCTTTTCTCCGACTCGTAATATTGTGTAACAAAAAGAATGCAACAACCCGCGGTTATTCGTTTTTCGACACGGATGTGACGTCACGCTCGAGCTACTAGTCGCGATCACAAGACAAAAAGAACGCACCATTAGTGTTCACTCTCGCTGTAGAAATAGAGACTAGCAGCGGCACAGACACAGAGCTGCTGCAAGCGCACCTTCCGTGGTCTGTGCAGCTTCAGGTTTATAAAGAATGCGCTCTGTTGTGGGCATGCTGCGGCAGATGTGTCCCTATTTCTGCGTAGTTTTGTGTTTCCACCTCCGATGTAGAGCAGCATAGCCTACAGCCACTTCCTAACCCTATCTCATTCAGAGACCAGCGTCCCAAACGGGGCTCTGTGTCTGGCAGGAGGTCTGAGATCTACCGTATCAGCAGAGCAATCACGTAATGCACAGCAGACTATGGTGCAGGTGGATTATTTTCTGAAATATAGGGACTTTATTCTTGTAATAGCCTATTGTATTATCACTTTATTTTTCTCACAATATCAAAACTCCTCCAAACCTCAGAGAACACAGATGAGATATACTGTATTTTGAATGTGCACAAAGTTTTGAACATGAGCAGAAATCTTGCTCACATCTGAAATATTACAGTCCAGGGGTTTATTAATTCATTAAAATTAATTAATGTATCATTGAGGTGAATAATTGTCATATGCACATTTAAGGTGGTTACTTCCTCGACAAAAGAAGCAATAGTGGAAAGAGTAAATGATGCCTAGGCTACATGTGTGCTGACTCAGATATAATTAGAAACATCGATCCAAAGGAGAATAAATAGATGAAAGCAATACAGAATGCCTGAGAGCCTTACTGCAAAATATTCCATTATGTTTTTATCTTTGGATTGTAATCTATGTTTCCCTTTACATAAAGATATTTCCAGCATAAATTGATTCAGAAAAAGGTTAAGAAAAATAAGTGCATACATATTCAGCAGAATGCAGGAAATTAAGTATTTAATGCTCAAAATTTTCAGGGGGTGGACCCCCAGACCCCCCCATCATAAGTCACCATGCACACAAATCTGGAAACAAAAACACTGGCCTCTGGGTTGCCAGACCAATTATGATTAGACCAAATGTTTGTGCCATCTAACTTACATGGAAGCTAGAAACTAAAATGAACATACATTGGTACTCTATCGCTGACACAGCGCTGTGGAGATCTGGCAATGTGAGACTGGGGGGGCGGCGCAAAACTCAATCTCGCCAAATCTCTCTCGTTCGCTCGCTTAGTAAACCGCGGCGGAGGTGGGTGCGCATCTGCGCGAGGCCATTTGTGTCAAGGGAAACTCAACATTTCGGAGCACCCTCACTGAAGTGTCCAGCATCCCCAAAGCACCAGCAAAAGAACATCTCTGGCACCGCCACAGTTTTACAGACAAAACGCGATACAGTCGCTGCTTCCTAAAACAGAAAGGAACGCTGAACAAAAAAAATACATAAATAAATAGCCGACGCTGTAGATGCGTAAAGCACAACGCTTATCAATATCACTTCCCCATCAGTCAGGCACAATATCAATTACACTTGTGCATTCCATAAACTATTCCATAGCCTATTATTTCAGTTCCAACCCTGGCAGTAGCGATCGTGAGAGCAAATAAAAAATATTAAAACATAATTCAAACAGATGTGCGCATTGGCAACACACGGCTCAATATGCCGACAAATGGCAATAATAGAGTAATTCCCTCCGCTGACAATCTATATCTTTCATAAAAATACCCATCAGGGAATGTTAACACCGGTTAATAATCTCCAACATAATCTGCTCCCGACCAGGTTAGGTGTTCAACAGAAGTTACCATGGCGATTTTACCCGGTAACTAGTGATCCACCGTGGTGATACAGAAAACCCTGGTTGAACCTGAAGTTCGTTAACATACTTCTAAACGCATATGGTTAACTGTTGCTTAGGTTCTGTGAACTCACCGTGTGCTGGAGTACAATCAAAAGTCACAGCAGTCAGCTGGCTCTGTCTTTATATACACGTAAAGCCACACCTCAGATTGGTCCTCAGCAGGGGCACAGCCTCAACTCACACACACATTTATTTTCTCTTTAAAGTGTGTAAACATACACTTCAGATTTTGTTACTTTTCATAACATAACTATTTATGTCTTTGTCATCATGTGGCACCAGATAAGCAACAATGGCAATAATCCTGGGCAAACTCAACAGCGTCACTGTTACATTTTTGAAAATGAATTAATTGTCAGTGTCAGTGTGTCACGCCCCCGCATGCCGTGACTTCCGCACGGTGACAGTCTGGTGTGTTGTGTGTGTGTGTGTGTGTGTGTATGTGTTTTGTTTTATTTCTTCATTTTATTATGCCTTCCGTGTGTTTGGTGTGTTTTGGTTTTCTGTGTTCCTGTTTCCACCTGCATGTTCCACAGAGTGTGGACACGCCTCCCCCCCCCCACTGCTGACTCTCCTCCCACCTGGCACCCATCCCAATCAGCGCATCTGCTACTCCTGCTTCATTCAACTGGCTTCAAATACCAGCCGGACTTTCCTCTCCCCGCCGGGTTGTTGCTGACCGCTGAGTATGCGTATTCACCAGCTTTCGAGATTTGTATATAGTTTAGTTTCTTTTTTTTTTTACCTGTCTGCTCCGTTTCCTGAAGATCTTTGTCCTAGAAATGAATTGTCAATGTCAATATTATTTGTATAGCACCTTTCATTACACGTAAACCCAAAGTGCTTTACATTTAAAACAAAGCATAAATAGAAATAAGAATACACAACAAAACAATCAACAAAAACTAAAGACATACAAGTGCGACCATACAAATACTTACTCTCTCTCTCACACACACACACACACACACACACACACACACACACCAAAGGGCAAATATATATCAATTATATATATAAATATTTAAATAATATAAATAAATATATTGTAATATTTCCCTGTTCAAATAATGGTCTTTTTTTTACACAAAGGTGTGTGTAAAGGTGTGATGTGCTCAGAAATTATACATTAGGGTACACTATGTGAGGGGCAATGTGTATAATCTGTACCATAAGTGCATGTACGTGTATCTATGTTTACAAGAGGAATACTGCATGTTTGTTATAGCAATCACATGTTATTTGTAATACTCGTAGTGGTGTTGTGAACATTTTGAGATATCTACAGGTAGGATCTGGTCGAATGCACACAAAACATTTCACATAACCTGTGTGTTTCTTTGGAATTGCTTTTGTCCTCTGCACAGCGTGTTTTTGACATACCTGTTTGTTTGGAACATTTTCCTCAGAACTCAGCAGTGTGATGATATCAGGAGACAAAGCTCTTCTGAAGAGTGATGACAGACAAGCCTGCAACAAACTAAGTCACATATGTACTCATCATGTTAGGTGTGTAAGGTCCATCATGTTACAGGTCACAGAGTTCAACAGGGAACACAAGTCCAGCTGAAATGATTAGACCATTAAACACTTAGTAGATTGACAGAACAGTTTGGATCGTTTCCAGTTTCTACAATGTGAGGATGTTTCTGCATTGAGTACTTTTACTTTCAATAGTTTGAGTACATTAACCTGATGATATCGACATACTTTTACTTAAGTAACATTTTCAATTTACTTGTAAGTGTATTTTTACAGTGTGGTATTAGTACTTTTACTTAAGTAAAGGATCTAAATACTTCTTCCACCACTGGATAGAAGAATTAAACCCACAGAGCAAGAGGGAGAAAATGGATTTGAATCCAGAAATATTTCAAAAAGAATATATCTGTATATATCTTTACTTTGTAATTTAATCCTAACTCTTGTTGTGGGGAGAATTCACCATATAGTCTGTGTTCTTCTAATCCTCCAATATGCACATACTAGCTTTAAGGCCTGGGGCCTGTTTCACAAAACCAAGATAAGGGATTAAGCCGGGATTTCCCAGTTATCCTGGATGAATTAAGCCTTGATTCGGTTTCACGAAAGCAGAGGCACATAAATCACCATGGAGATTTATTCTGTACAGCTAGCCTGCTCCTGACCAGGCTAACAGCCAGGATTTATTTAATCCTGTAGCCTTTTCTGATCACCCAGCAGTGGTTTTACCCTATTGTTATCAGCCTGGATTAAAATACAACAGGTGCATATTTCTGTTCATTTAAGTACTGTTATTATTTAAAGTTGTGACCATTATTTTTATAATTATTCATGTGACATTATTACTGTTATATTGCTGTATGAAGACTGATGTTCATATTGTTGTTAGAAGTTTAATTAATATATTATGGCAGTTGTTGAGATAATTAGAAAAGGCTGATCAAATTTCAAATGTGTTTTAAATGAAGTCTGTTACTAAGGGCAATACATACAATACTGTACATTTCTATAGTTGACCAATGCACCTTGAATTATTTTGGTTGATTCATTTTTTTTTTTATTCTTTAACAATAAGTATCATGTTTGTTCCACTTCCATGTACATTGTATTTGGCATTCTTAGCACACAATTTGTGTTGTCCAGTAAACTGCAACTATAATTTGGGAGGATTGTACAATTTTAAGAACATATCCTAATTGTACAGTCCTCCCAAATTATAGTCTTAGTTCACTGGACCAGTAACTATCTAGTGATGTAGGCTACTGTGCATTCATGACAACAGGGAGAGGACACCTCAATGGTTTTTGACCTTATATTTGGGGGGAAATAACTGATGAATATCACTCTGTTCCATTCATGTTTACAGTGTGCATGGAATTTATCACTTAATTATCTTCATAGTTTCTAGATTTTAGAGTCTAAGTTCTTTAGTGTCTTTATTTTCTATGTCCATATATACAGGGAGCAAGGCATATCATATGTAGAGAAGGAAACTCGTCCTCTATCAAATAAAAAAAAAAACGCGAAAAAAGCGTGGCAGACAATAGCGGACAGACTGAATGATAGTCTAAAAATATACATTTATGAACTACTGCTCTTAACTGAAACCATTCAATAAGTCACTGTCATTGGCAAAAACGAACAGTTGTACACTTTGCATTAAACGCGAGCAGTGGAAGTTAATATGACTTAGGACATTTATATTTTAGCCCATGAGAGAGAGAGGGAGAAACAGAGTGAAAGAGATATTTACGCATCATATTCTAGCGTTGTAGAAAATTGATCTTTATGGTAAATTTCCTGAGTAACATTATCTTCTGCTTACTTTTAAGGCAAAGAGTACAACTGTTAATTTGCGCAAATGATTAGTAGCCTAATCCTTGAATGGTATGATTATGACGGTTTCAATTCAGAGCAGTTGTCAGTTAATGTATATATTTAGGCTACAATTACGCATTCAGTCGGTCCGCAATCGTCTGCCACGCTTTCTCGCTGTTTCATTACAGCGGCCGTGTTTCTTTTCTTTTTATACAAATGTATTTCATGATATCATACTTCCATAAGAAGCTGCTGCTCACTCTGTATAAAGTATGTACAATGCGTAGTCTCCATTTTGGCATCAGTAAATCTGTGATCGACCTCGCGGTCTTTTGAGGAAAGCCGTGGACGCGCATCTATCTGAATTACTTCAGCCTGGCTCGACCTAGTCGCTCCTCCTCAGCCTGGCTCGGCCTTTGTGAAACGCACCAAGCCAGGATGCACAGATTAGACTAGGTCAAGCCTCGATTTATCAGTTATCCTGGATTTATATATTCTGCTTTTGTGAAACAGGCCCCTGGTTCAAACATTAGGAAATCCCCTGATTTACCAGAAGAAGAAATGTAAGACAGGTGGAGGAGTTAAAACCAGCTTGTTTATCAGCATCTACTGGCTAAACCAGTTACATTGTCTTGTCTTGTGATCCTGTTGTCAACCACACCTGTGACCAAATAGAGCCACTATGTGCTTTTGCGGTCATCTGTCCCTGCACCTCAGCTAAACAAATAAACTCACACACACACCCATGATATTTGACAACATAATTATACATTGAGAACATTCACACCCCATAATTCCTTGCACCAGCTGACAACATCCAATCAACTTCACGAAGTAATTAAATCCCACCTCCCAGCTTTATCTTTCCTTGACCCAATGGTGTTTTACAAAGAGGTTAAGGTAAAGGTAGTAGGAAAGGGAGTAAGGAGTGATAATCCGAAATGGACCTCTGTGTGCGCTTTTGTCACTATGTGTCTGCTATATGTGCTTTTGATATCACTCAAGATCTTTAGATCTTGTTCTGATAAGCTCACTACCTGCACATATCACAGCTCAGCCATTATTATTATGTGGATAACTCTCATAAGTCAGAACGCAATATGTCCAAGTTTAAACATGACATCAGTTAATACTATATTACCCAGTGTACAGAACTCCACTGAGTTGCAGCATGTTGGAAGGTTTGTGTCCACATGACGCAGTGCAGTAGAGAAAGCAGTTAGAGTTTCCTGCCCAATGAGAGTTTGAAGTGATCCATGGGAACAGTTTACTTGGCTCGCCTTCCAGTTTACATTTAGACAAAAAGGTGAAAGGAGAGATGCTAATTAAGATATATTAATCTACATGTCAAAGGGGGCGTCTGGTGTCTCTACTTGTTCTGTTTTTGTTGTTGTTTTTGATGGGTTTTCTTACTTTTTCATTTGTATGTGCCTGTTTAATATGCATAAAATAAAAAAATAAAAAATAAATAGGGAGCTCACTTGGTAGACCATGCGCCCATGTACCAAGGCTCCATCCTTACCGCAGCGGCCCAGGGTTCGATTCCGACCTTTGCTGTATGTCATCCCTCTCTCTCTCCACCCTTTCCTGTCTACAACTGTATTGTATATTGTATAAATGTAATTATAATATGTATGCAATGGTATACATATTTAATTTTTTTTAAAAGACATACACAATAAAGAAAGACAATTATAAACCACAACCACATTTTCCCCTCCCACCCACCCAGCTTAGGCTGTGCTAATCAATAAAGGAAGTTAAGCTAAACTGTAACTATAAAGAGGACAAAAAAACAGGTCTTAATTCAACACTCCCTGGGTAAATAAAGATAATATTAATACACACTGATAGAAAACACACACACAGAGTAATGGAAACTATGAGGTCAAATGGAATAGGGAATAAAGAGGCAGGGCATTGCAGGAAGACATGCTTTTATGAATAACAGAAACTTGTTTTATGTTGTTTACCACAAGGGAACAATTACAATCATTGTCTAACACATCAAAAACATACCCCCTGCCACACACTGACTACTGCCAAAGCTAATACATCACTACAATACATTACTTCTATTTTCAAATACATTGGCTAAACACTTCATAATATGTAACAGCTGAACCTGACTTTAACAGCTTTCTAAAAACCTTGTGGTGCTTTTTATAATCCCAACATTTGAAATCAAACAAACTGTTTATTATAATCTACTATAAGGTAGCAGGGTGAAGGATTCCTGGTGGCAACTTGTCTTGTTTCCTTCATCTTCATCTAGTCCGAGTCGCTGCTGCAGGAGCTGCTGGAGTACTACAGCAGGGACAGACATTGTCTTTTTAGTCATGATGACGTGTCAAACCGGTATTTAAGTTAGGACTTCATAATTGAATGATATCATCAAAAACACGGTAAGAAATGAATAAAGTGATGAGTGAATAATCAATTCAGTGTCATTAGTGTGTCTGAATGATGAATATTTTTCTGGATCTAGGAATTTATAAAAAAAAAAAAACTACTTTAAAGGGCCCTTATTATAAAAAGTGATACACAAAGCAGGTCGAGTTGCTATAAAATAAACTGTGAAAGTATCAAAATGTTCAATCCACAGAGAAATGTGCCACTAGGATCCTAAATTAGGACACTGCCTAAGAAAAATGAGCATAATATAGGACCTTTAAGAAACCATTTTATTCACTGCCTTTTAATTTTCTATTTTAGTTTTAGTTTTAGTTTGCTGCTCTCCTATTGGTGTTTTGGTTTGGGCCACCAAACCTTAAACTAGAACCAGAAGTTGGTTTGTAGAGCTGAAGAGAGGTGTAAAGTGACACCTTTCACATTGCATATAGTCAGTTGATCCATTGTTATTATTATAACAAATTTTGATTGTTGCCACATTATGGTGGTCTTTCATGATGTTTAACCAAGTGATGCCTAAACTTTAGCAAACCTTAACCATGAAGGTAACATCAGGAAATGTTCCAATGATAAAAGTATATGTAACTTGTTGAAATTCCTAAAACTATTTGTATTTACATTTAAAAAACAATATTTTTTTTAATATAAATTACACAACAGACAATGAAAATATGATCACTTTTACCTCTTCCGGCCTTACGCAGTACTACTGACCACACAGATATTCACAGCATTCTACAGTATATTACCTGGCTACTTATTGGAAGTGGACTGTGATACTGTATGGTTGTTACAAGAGAGACTCCATAATTTGCACTTTGATCAGTAAATCAACTGGATCTTACCCCATGACATGTGCTTCCTTTCTTGTGACCATGATTGTGTTAGCAGCCATGATGGTGATGATGACCATGATGATGTCCATGATGATGTCCATGATGATGTCCATGCTCATGATGATGCCTGTGCTCATGTCCCTGCCAAGACTCATAGCCAGGTCCATACCCTCCATAAGGTGGGGCTACAGTACCGTACCCAGGTGCACCCCAAGGCTGAGGAGGGTAGACAGTGCCTGGTGGATATTGAGGATTGTATCCTCCTGCCATTGGCTGAGGAAAAAAGCCTGAGCCTGGGAGAAACCGGTTTCCTAGTCAAAGACAAGGGTTGGCGCTCATCATATACTCATTCAGTTTCTACACACTTGATGTCAATTTCTGATCCTTAAAATTCAATAAATAAAGTTAAACATAAGGGTGGGGATGGGGTGTCAGTAAAAGTGTAAAAGACGGTAACACAAAGTAAGTTATTTACCTGCGTTATTCCAGTTCATCTCAAAAATCCAGATCCAAACCCTGAAACTGAGAGAAACCACTTAAATGCACACAAATCCCTTCTTAACAGAGGAAAATAAATGACTTTTTATGAAAATGCAGATTTTAGCAGTTATAAAACCTAAAATACTATATTGTCTAGAAACAAAGCAAATGCAGTCCACTTAACTGTGGAAATGACAGTGTGCTTTGTAAAATGTTGCAAACAGGCAGAGCAGGTCAGAAATACCATAAAGCCAAGTCACACATGACTGTATAAAGACAAAGCTACCCATGGGTATGACTTACTGATATAGACATGATCACAACATAATGCAATACAGTTAACAAAGGAAATACATGTACGCAAACACACACGTTGTATGCTTAGAAAGGTTCTAGTGAACTCACCGTGTGCTGGAGTGCAGATCTACAGATACAGCAGTCAGCTGGTTCTGTCTTTATATACACGTAAAGCCACACCTCAGATTGGTCATCAGCAGGGGCAGAGCCTCAACTCACACAAACATTTATTTTCTCCGTAGTGTGTAAACATACACTTCAGATTTTGTGACTTTTCATAACATAACTATTTATGTCTTTGTTATCATGTGGCACCAGATAAGCAACAACGACAATAATCCTGGGCAAACTCAACAGCGTCACTGTTACATTTTTGAAAATGAATTAATTGTCAATGTCAATTTTATTTGTATAGCACCTTTCATTACACGTAAACCCAAAGTGCTTTACATTTAAAACAAAGCATAAATAGAAATAAGAATACACAAAAAGACAATCAATGGCTGGGCCATGAAGAATATGTTAGTCTAAATGAAGCCACTCCTCCCAGTCATATTAATACTCAAATTCCTAGAGGCTCAAGCCGAGGAGGGGAAGTTGCAGCCATCTTTGATTCAAGCCTGTTAATTAATCCTAAACCTAAACTAAATTATAACTCGTTTGAGAGTCTAGTTCTTAATCTTCAACATCCAAAATGGAAAACATTACAGCCAATTATATTCGTTGTTATTTACAGGGCTCCAGGTCCGTATTCTGAATTTTTATCTGAATTCTCAGAGTTTTTATCATGTTTAGTCCTTAAATCAGACAAAGTACTTATTGTAGGTGATTTTAATATCCATGTGGACGTTGACAATAATAGCCTTAGTACTGCTTTCAACTCATTACTGGATTCAATCGGTTTCAGTCAGAGTGTGCACAAGGCGACGCACTGTTTTAACCACACCCTCGACCTTGTGCTGGCATATGGTATTGAAATTGAGGATTTAATAATATTTCCGCAGAATTTGGTATTATCAGACCATTCTTTAATTACTTTCGAATTATTACTACCTGACTATACTAAATTAGATAAAAACTTCTACACTAGATGCCTATCTGACAGTGCTATAGCTAAATTTAAGGAAGATATTCCAACAGCATTTGACTCTTTGTCATGCCTTAACATAACAGAGGACCTTTATGTTAACCTCAGTCCCTCTCAAATTGATACATTTGTAGATGGTGCTACGACCTGCCTACGGACGACTTTAGACTCTGTTGCTCCCCTCAAAAAGAAGTTGATGAAGCAAAGGAAATTAGCACCTTGGTATAACTCCCAAACTCGCAAATTAAAACAAATCTCGCGAAACCTTGAAAGTAAATGGCGTTCCACCAAAGTGGAAGAATCTCGTTTGGATTGGCAAGAAAGTCTCAAAACCTATAAGGCCCTAAGAAAGGCCAGAATAGACTATTACTCATCGCTAATAGAAGAAAATAAGAACAACCCAAGGTTTCTTTTCAGCACTGTAGCCAGGCTGACAGAGAGTCACAGCTCTATTGAGCCATCTATTCCTAAAGCTCTAAGTGGTGATGACTTCATGAGCTTCTTTAATGATAAAATTATAACAATTAGAGATAAAATCTATCACCTTTTGCCCTCAACTTCTAACGGTTCACCTTTAAATGCAGGACCGCTAGAAAGAACGACTATTCCCGACATATACTTAGACTGCTTTTATCCTATAGACCTTCAACAATTAATGTTAAAGATATCCTCAGCTAAGCCATCTGCCTGTCTCTTAGACACCATCCCAACGAGACTACTCAAAGAAGCGTTACCTGTGGTTAACACTTCATTACTAGATATTATCAATATGTCCTTATTAACAGGTTATGTACCGCAATCATTTAAAATAGCTGTGATAAAACCTCTTCCGAAAAAACCCACTCTCGATCCTGAGGTCTTAGCAAACTATAGACCTATATCTAACCTTCCCTTTCTATCCAAGATCCTTGAGAAGGTAGTTGCTAATCAGTTATGTGATTTTCTACATAGCAATAGTTTATTTGATGACTTTCAATCAGGATTTAGAAAGAATCATAGCACAGAGACAGCACTGGTGAAAATTACTAACGACCTTCTAACTGCTGCAGACAATGGACTTGTCTCCATACTTGTTTTACTAGATCTTAGTGCTGCGTTTGACACTATTGACCATACCATCCTGTTACAGAGATTGGAACACTTAGTTGGCATTAAAGGAATCGCTCTAAGCTGGTTTAAGTCCTATTTCTCTGATCGATCTCAATTTGTTAATGTTAATGATAAATCCTCCAAGTACGCTAAAGTTAGCCATGGCGTTCCACAAGGCTCAGTGGAGCCTTGTGGAACCAATTCTATTCTCCTTATATATGCTTCTTCTTGGTAATATTATTAGGAAACACTCAATTAACTTTCACTGTTATGCGGATGACACCCAATTATACTTGTCAATCAAACCAGACGAAACCAGTCAGCTAGCTAAACTTCAAGGGTGCATTAAAGATATAAAATCCTGGATGACCTATAATTTTCTGATGTTAAACTCTAACAAAACTGAAGTTATTGTGCTGGGCCCTAAACACCTCCGAACCTCATTATCTAAAGACATAGCTACTCTGGATGGTATTGCCCTGGCCTGCAGCACTACTGTCAGAAATCTAGGGGTTATTTTTGATCAGGATATATCCTTTTAACGCCCATCTAAAACAAACCTCAAGAACAGCCTTTTTTCATCTTCGTAACATTGCCAAAATTAGGAATATCCTGTCTCAAAACGATGCTGAAAAACTAGTCCATGCATTCGTTACTTCCAGGCTGGACTATTGTAATTCCCTACTGTCAGGTTGCTCAAATAAAACCCTTAAGACTCTCCAGCTGATCCAGAATGCTGCAGCGCGTGTTCTCACAAGAACTAAGAAAAGAGATCATATTTCTCCTGTATTAGCTTCTCTGCATTGGCTTCCTGGATTGGAATCCAGGATTGAATTTAAAATCCTTCTCCTGACCTACAAAGCTCTAAATGGTCAAGCACCATCATATCTAGAAGAGCTCCTAATACTTTATTGTCCCACTAGAGCACTGCGCTCCCAGAATGCAGAATTACTGGTGGTACCTAGAGTCTCTAAAAGTAGAATCGGAGCCAGAGCCTTCAGTTATCAGGCTCCTCTCCTCTGGAACCAGCTCCCAATCTGGGTTCGGGGGGCAGAAACTGTCACCGCATTTAAGAATGAACTTAAAACTCTCCTATTTGATAAAGCTTATAGTTAGGGAGTGAGGAGTTGCAGCGTCCGCCTAACTAGGCCCATATGCTTCTCTTCATAGTCATTAGATTAATAATATAACAAAAGTAGAGGGAGGCAGGCCAGCACAGCCCAATCCGGCAGGGGAGAGTTTCAAGCCCGAACAGGCCACCTCTCCTTATGACCTGTCTCTCTTAGTTACGCTGTTATAGTTCTAGACTGCCGGGGGACTTCCTTCCTTTGACACACTGAGCTGCTCTCTCCTCTCCCTTTCTATTACCATTTGTGTGCATCCCGTCCCAGAAATGCTCGTTACTAATCCTAGCTTCTGGGGAGTTTACTCCCCGGAGTCCTTATGTTTTTTTTACCCAGCATATTTCCTTGGAGAACGTTGGAACCAAGATCCTGGTTGCAGCTGTCGCTGTGGTCCTGCTGCACTCCCTGCTAAGCTCTGCGGTGCCCTGCAATGTCATGCTGAGTCCTGCTGAACCCTGCTGAACCCTGCTGCTTCCTGCTACATCCATCCATGCTCTGCTGGGCCACGCTACATCCTGTAACGCCCTGCAGCGCCCTGATATGACATGAACTACTACGACTACCATTTGAAGTCATTGTTCCATTATTAATGTGACTATTATTGCCACTGTTCATCGCATCCCCAACCGGCACTGTCAGACACCGCCTACCAAGAGCCTGGGTCTGTCCCAGGTTTCTTCCCAAGAGGGAGTTTTTCCTCGCCACTGTCGCACTGCTTGCTCTTGAGGGAATTACTGTAATTGTTGGGGCTTTGTAAATTATAGAGTGTGGTCTAGACTTACTCTATCTGTAAAGTGTCTCAAGATAACAAGTGTTATGATTTGATACTATAAATAAAACTGAATTGAATGAATATCAGAGTGCCCAGCCACATATCCAGTACAAATTGGGACAGGCCATATGTGCTTGCAGTGCAACTGATTCATTCTGACAGTCTACAGTTCGTATATTTTTGCCAGGTTAAAGGTTGCAGGTTTGAATCCTCTCTGCTTCTGTCCCTCTAGCAACTGCCAGACTGCACACTCAAGAAATACTCAAGCTAACAGGAAAACTAATCCTGATGCAAGGCATTGCTGAAAAATGTGTCTGCTCTGCCAACTTCCCGCTCTAAAACAATTTTAAAACATCATGTTTAACATCATGTTCACTGTTTCAAATGTAGTTATGTGAGGCCTCGGTTTTGGTAGAAAGACTGTTTTTTATATCATACTGTCACTCAAAAACATTTGGTCTTATCAATACAATGATAAATCCTGATTGATCAGCAACATTTGTTGTGAGGAATTTATCTAAATTAAAAAATTGCTCTGATTTCCATACAGTATGTGTCATGGTACTCAGGGAATGGTGGACCCAAATGCAGAGAGCGAGCGGGAGTTTAGTTGCTTGAGGATTTATTTCAGAAAAATAAAGTTCATACCAACACAAGGAGTCCAAACTGAAGAAGGCAAAACACAGTCCAGAATGTAGATAAAAAAAACAAAAGAACAGGATATCACAAACTGGAATTCAGAGAACGCAGGGTAACCCTTCACACGAACAGAAACACACTAACAGGAACAAAATGATCTGACAACAAAGGGAATGCAGAAACTACACAGGGTAAATGAGAAAAAAAGGAAGAGGTGACACTAGGGCTGGGGAACAGGTACCACACATTAGGAGTGGGTAGAGGAATCAAAACAACGTGATAACACAGGAAGTAAAACTAGACAAGACATAAAACCAGACTATCAAAAATAAAACAGGAAACAGAACATAAGCCCACACAATCAATAGGAAATACACAATCAATAGGACAATACAGGAGAAAGAAACAAAGGGCACAGAAACCTACACAATCACAACAGTATGTGCTCTGTGTTTAATATTTGGCTAAGAGCACAAACCAATATAAAGCAAGTCAGGTATAAGTTCATAACCAAATACATTCACTGAAGACACATCCAGTCAAGTTAATACCATAGAAACATGATTTATTCTAAAGGAGAATGGTAGGGAAGTGAGGGACAGGGATATAAGGCAACATGGACATGTGTTTAATATACATTCTTTATAAACCAGAGCACACTAACTGGGTGTCACCGAAAGCAGCATTTTATCACGTGTTTAGGGAGTAGCTCTGATTTCCTGGAATGTCAACACAAAGTAATTCGAGATTTAAAAGGTGCTCTATGTTGGGTCGTTCTTGTTGACGTTCAGTATTGTCAAACAAAACGGAGGCTAGCTCTACCTCCCTCCCTCCTCCTCTCTTCTCCCCCCCTCCCTTCCGTGCTTCCTGAAACCGTCATGAACAGCATTGTGAAGTAGCCTTACGCTAATGCTGCTGCAGTGATGGCTCAACCAACTCCTTCTTGTCGGTTATTGGCTGGAACACTGTTATGTTTGGTGGTGCAGGTTGGCCCAGTTTGTTTTTGTTGCTGTTTGTGGAGCCTGGGCTGTCTACAGAGACCGCGTTTTTTACAGTGTGTTCAGGGGACAGGCAGCTCGCGGATAGTGAGGAGATGTTTGATGTATGTGACAAAAAAACGTGTGACATGGCTTAGAGCACCTTTAAATGTGTTACTTTATCTGATAGATTCAAATCTGAAAACACAATTGAAGTGTTTAAATGTCCATAAAGGGCTACATGTTGACATTGGTAGGCTGACTGCGATTCATTAAGACTCCTGACTCCATTAGGACAGCTCATGTCACCAACAAAAAAGATGGACTTTCCATTGATTGACTGAACTTGGTGGCTGTTGTTGACATTCAGTTTTGTTATCGTGGCACAAAGTCTGATGCACCTTTTTAAAAGTCTTCACAGCTTGACCTTCCCAGCCAACGGACTGCTGGGGTAAAGCGTTGAGAAGCGACCGAGGGTCCAGACTGTGAAGACATTTCTGTAGGAGGTGTAGCTGATGGCACAGCTCTTGTTAAACACACCTGCAATATTCTCCTGAGGAGGGGAAGCACAGGATATCACATATCAAAGCTCACATTATATTTTATACCATCATTAGATTCATTGGTTATTAGTTACTTGCGGCGTAAGCTAAATATAATTAGAGTGTAGGACTTGTAATTAATAAGATATATGGTCCTCAGAGACTCACCTGTGGCCAGTCCCCATTGGGCAACTGGTTGTCAATCAGCAGCTTCACTCCTCTCTCAATGGCCTGCCTGTCAGGATGCCTGGTTATGCACACAAGAGATTTGATTGAAATAATTTGAGTGGATTTAACTGACTATCAACAACTTCAAGTCCCTTTGGTAGTCAGGTGAATCAACTGTACAGCATGCATGTAATTAAAGGCAACAGCACAATCTTTGCAGATTTTCCAAACCTGATCCCATCATATCCAGTTGCATTGTGATCCAGTGTAAACACCAAGCCTCTGGGTTGAGCTTTACCTGACAGCCATGAGGCCTAACAAAGCCCAGCAGGTGTTGTGGATCTGAGCGCTGCTGCTCTGGACGTAGCGCCGCTGCTCGCACGACTCAAAGTCCTCCCCCCAGCCTCCGTCAGACATCTGCCGGTCCAGCAGGAACTGACAAGCTTTGTGCACCTCCACGCACACATCCCTGTTAACAGAGGCACAGTAGTGCTATTAGGTATGTGGGCTAGGAGTTTATCTGTGTCCTGTGTGGCTTGGCAAGTTAAGGATTACACTGTGTGCTTGGTTCAGTGTAAAGCTTTAGTGAACAGTGGAACACTTACTCATCCTTGTAGATGTGACCCATACAAGCAAAGGCTTCAAGGCCAAACCATATTCCATATGTGAAGCACACTCCCCAGGACCTGAGCGAGAGCAAAATAATTATTTTCTATTAAACATGACCTGTGTTAGCATATCAGGTAGTACAACAGAAAGTGCAGTCTCACCCTTCCCACGATCCGTCAGGCCTCTGCACCTTCCTGCAGTACTCCAGTCCTTCTCTTAGAGTGGACCTTAAAACGGGACCAACAAACACATTAACAGAAACCCTCCACATCTTCTCTTCCGAACATCATCAAGACTGAGAAATGATTTAGGTAAAAGTGTCTGTGTGTGTCAGTGTTTTTTTTGTCTGCCATTTATTCTTTTTTAAAACAATTTTACGTTTTTAAACAAATACTGGATAGCAAAAAATATGATTTTAACACATGTGGGTTAAAGCCAGCTTACTGTGGAATTAGCTTTGTCAAGGTTTATGCGTGTTTCATCAGATCAGTCAGCCGTTTCTGTGCCATTTAAAACTAATAGATGTGTGTAGTATACCTTATCTCCTGAGCACGGTGTTCAGGGTAGGCCTTCTGGAAGTGCCTCAGAGCCTGCATTACTGCTGAAGTACACTCCACGTAGGTATAATCTATCATGATGTCCCCTGTGTGTGTGTGTGTGTGTGTGTGTGTGTGTGTGTGTGTGTGTGTGTGTGTGTGTGTGTGTGTGTGTGTGTGTGTGTGTGTGTGTGTGTGAGAGAGAGAGAGAACACAGTGTTACTAACAAACATCACATTTCATAACACACACGGGATCCTCTTTTTAACAGGGAACATGACAATATATTTGCCCTTGGATATTTAAGACCATAATATTGCAACATATGAAGAGTCCAATTGAAAAAGTTGAAAGGAGACAGAAATGGCATGCTTACTTTGTTTCCCTTTTTCCCATCTGCCTATTTGCAGGTTGAGTAACACTGGCAGTCCTGGCAGCGTGAACCGTGCGGCTCTAAGTTCAATCATGCCCCAACTTGTATCATGCTGTCATTATGACATCATCAATCAATTAATTCAGTGACCTTTATGTCATGCCCTTTTGTTAATCTTTAGCCATGGATTTATACTTATTTATAAGCTCTATCTCCACAATTAAGTGCAATAATATGCAGTAAATTGAAAGTAATGTTTTAAGACTAAACATATCTGGCGGTGAAGTGCATTAAACATAGGCGTGGGAAGTGGGGGTGCACCTGCAGCACCCCCTGGTGGCAAAGCTTTAAAACAGCGATAACAATAAAATGTCTTCTTCTAATAAATATCTCTAGTTGTTGCTTCTGTTCCACAACATTTTGTACGTCATGTGTAGGGTGTGGGATGAAGAGAGGGATAATTTCAGTAATTTTAAAATGATTTAAATTTATCTTCAGTGTGTTCTTAAAGAACTTGCTCGCTTTGTATCAGCTCTACATCCACAAACAAGAGGACTCTTCACCGAGGTGGAAAAGCTGATCCACTTGTGCCTCTGTTTACCAGTGTCTACTGCTGTCTCCGAAAGGTCTTTCTCAGCTCTTCGCCGCCTTATAACCTGGCTCACTCAGAGTAGACTTTCACACATGGCACTGCTTCACTTCCACAAAGACATTTTGGATGATCTGGATATTCAGAGTCTCATGGCAGAGTTTATCAGCTGAACTCCTCAGCGCAAATCTACGTTTGGTGTACCGAAATCATCGTAAGGTAGAGACACGGTGTCTTACATCGCTGCGTCTTTTTCCTGTCGCCGTGCAGGCCCAGATGGAAGCCTAAATTTAGCCTAGTATGATTGTGATTTATGTATGCCTATTATAAAGAAACAAATAGTCTGTAACTTTTTAGAATTTTTCACATACTGTTGGACTGTCGGAAAAGAACGATTTTGCATAGTCTATTACTCTGTGGCACTTAGGCCTCTTTTTTGGCCGTTATGCGGTTTATGAACACTTAATCTACTTGTGGTTATTTTAAAATAAACATACATTGTCATCTAGAAAACCGATCCTGGTGCGTCCAGCTTCTTGTTTTAAAAGACATTTTGATTATGCATGTATTACTAATAATATATAATTTACATTGGTTGCACTATATACAGTAAATAACATTTTAGTTTACTGTATATGCACGCATTCACACAGATATTTAGACAGGCCTACTTTCTTCATCGCTGGTTTTTGGAGTTCGTTGTGCATTAGGCCCTATGTTGGGATATAGTTTGTACGCACCGTCAGCTCAGCTGTACTTCATGGAGGGGATGGGCGAAGAGTTTTTAAAAAGGAGACAGAGGTAGAGTGGTCTGCAGAATACAGAGCCTGTGTAACATAGTATCTTTAGACTCTACGTGGACCGTGGACCCCCCCACCCACACACACACCCCACAGACCTACCGAACACCTCAGAGGGGTTGAGCAGCTCCAGGAGTCTCCCTCCTCTCTTAGTTTCATATGTGGCAAATCCTCCGTCAGAGTTCCTCATGCTCAGCAGCTACAAGGAGAAAATAGACACACAGTGAAGGAGCTGTAATACTGAAAGACTACAGTCCATTTTTGTTTAATTGCAAAATTTGAAACTATTCCTTTAAACCAGTGTTATCAAAATAAAAATTCTGGAGCTTTTCATAAAAGATGAACTTGGGAAATATGACAATGGTTGCATATGTATGTGCTTACACCAAAAATAAAACCAAAAAAAGACTTTAACTGATGGGAGTATGATGAGTCTTCCAGATATGAACTGAGTGCAGACTCACCACATTGACAGCATCATACAGGCGCTCTGAGGGGACCAGCTGGCCGATGGAGGGACACAGCTCCTGCAGCAGCATCACTGACTTCAGGCCCTCCGCCGTGCAGTCTGCCACAATCCAACCACAGTCGCGGGTACTGAAGGGGAAGCCTCCCTGACAAAAAAGAAATACAGAATACGAAATGATAAAAAAAAATGCATTCAAACACGCCAACAGGCCAAGAATTTTTTTATTCAGGGGGCATTTTTGCCTTCCTTTTCAAAGGCATTTGAGTTTTCTTTTATTATAATAAGTGTTGAAAAGTGGCTCTTTTATGATATTAGTTTTACCTTGTTCATCTGTCTGTAGTACTTTTGATACTTAGGAGGATTCTCAGGTATCTTTTAGAGTGGCAGACATAAACAAATCACTGTTAAAAGCATGTCATATTACAGGTTTGATCTTTAGCACACCTGAATGTGTTTGGTAGTAAAAAACTGAAGCTGAAGCACTGCCAAACACATTATACCAGTAGAATGTCAAGATAAAGATTTTATTCCTACTGAGTAATGAAAACCGTGTGTAACTGAGATGTTGGTGGTACCTGTGTGATGGTGAGAAACTGATGGGCATCTCGGAGGCACTCGGCTAGTCTGGAATTATCTTGGGCTCCTGCCTGAAAGCCCAACAAACAACTAATTATAATCAGCTACCGCTATATAATACAATTAAACCAAGATTTTATGCCAACACGCATACATCTACTCTTAGATCTTTATAATATATGCCTGCTTGCTCGCTTGCATTGAGTAGCCATTTTTTCCTTTTTCTTTTTGCGTTACCTCAAGGAAAGCCTGTACAGCAAAACAAGTATCCCAGAGTTGAGATCCATTGGTACCCTGTGCACAACAAAAAAGGACAAAGTGGTCAAACACTAGGGGTGGGAATCACCAGAGGCCTCACGATATCATCACGATACAATATTATTGCGATTTTAAACATATCGCAATATTCTGCGATATATTGCAATTTATTACCTTTTTTCCAACTTCAAATTTTTCCCAGTTTCAAATGATGTCCCCAAAGGACAATTTTGTCAACATTTGTTTTATCTAAAAAGATACATTTCTCTGCTTGTTCATCTCACTTCAATTGTATTGCTGCAAAATGGGGATTGTCCAGCAGACAGACTGACCAACACATATATCATAAAAGATCGATACTTGGCGTCTGTGTATCGATACAGTATTGCCACGAAAAATATTGCGATACTATGCTGTATTGATTTTTTCCCCCACCCCTATCAAACACTCCGACTAAGTTAAGAGTACTGAAACTCTGACTGCAGGACAAAAGACAACGTGTGAAACCAGCAAGTAGGCTAAAAGAATGTAATTGGAAGGTGAAAAGTTGATTTAGTTTTAAGGTAGTTATAAGTCCATGTGTCCATTTTTCCACCGCTTATCTACACCATAACTGACTCCTTTCATTGCAAAAGAAGCAGTGTTTGTACTCCGAGCTCCTTCTGAATATCTGAGCTCCTTAACCACTCCTAAATGTGAGCCTTTAGGGCGAGACACCATAAAGATTTAACAGCTACAAAAGTACCACTACTACTACTACTACTACTACATCTGTACAAATGTGTACTGTCATACTCAAGAAACTCTCACCTGCATTTTCATGCCGTCTAATCCCAACCTGGAACACAGAGAACTTACTGTTAGTTTATCAATTGTATATTTGTTTGCGCATCTTTGTTTCATGTTTTCTGTTAGTTTTCCATTTCCTGTTTTATTTTGTAGTCTCTGTTCTCCCATGTGTTGTCTTGTTTTACTTCCTGTCTTCTACTTTCCCGCCTGTGTGATTACCTGTCCCCGCCCTTATGTGTCCCCTGTCTTGTGTATTTAAGTTCAGTCTTTTCTGTACTCCTATGCGAGATCGTCTGTTTCCATGTGTTCAACCTTTTTTTTTAACATTAGAACATTGAATATATCACCTAATTTGTTTTAGTCAGTGATAGAACAGAAGTCTGTTTTGTTTCAAAAATAAGTTGTTAGAGACCGGCTGACTGACCAGAGGTAGTCTGGGATCCTGGACACGTGCTCCTGAAAGACGGGAGAGGAGGGACCATCCACATACCAGCGAACCAGCATGTTGATAGTCTTGGAGATCTGAGGAGAAAGGCCAATACTTCATGCTCCCACCCTCTATTTCTTTAACAGTGTCAGTTTAAATTACGGTGATCTGAAAACCTTTGAAAATAAATTGTAGTTTTTTTTAATCCTGTGTCAAGCATACATATTTCCAATACTCTATTTTTATCCGTTTCCTTTGTTATTTTTATATCTGTGTTTTCTGTATCTGTGTATATACTACCGGTCCAATGCTGATACATTTAGTGAAGCTGTCGTCAGCCTGGATGTGTTCATACAGTTCTTTGACGGCCTTTCCTCTCAGCGTGGTGCTGTGGTGGGCTTCGTACACATTCAACACCACTGCGGGGCAACAGGAACAGAGTCACCAGGTTAGGGGTGTTAAACTTTTAGGGAAATTCCAATGAAAACAACTTTTCTTCATCATTGTTAAAATCATCTTGTTGCCAGGCATACGCCTAATATTTTTGTCACAATTGAGCGTAATGCTAATCTGCAATGTGCAACCCATTTGTGTCATCCCCTTTATCGTCAAAAGTGTACATCATCATCAATTTCATGTGAACAATCATTGTGTGCTGCCTGTTTTGCAGCAACATGCTTCTGTAGGTGGTTTGTCATCATGGTGCCCAGTGTGCTGTGCATGCTTACTGTAGGCGACGGTGAGCAGCGTGCTGTGAGATGTGTACATGTCACATGCTGCCACATTGTTCCTCTGAGCAGGCCAGTTGATGGTTGCATAGTCCTGGACATAAAGCTCCTAATAAACAAAGAGCAGGACGTTGGTTATGCATGTGTACAGTACAGGCCAAAGGTTTGGACACACCTTCTCATTCAATGTGTTTCTTTATTTTCATGACTATTTACATTGTAGATTCTCACTGAAGGCATCAAAACTATGAATGAACACATATGGAATTATGTATTTAACAAAAAAGTGTGAAATAACTGAAAACATGTCTTATATTTTAGATTCCTCAAAGTAGCCACCCTTTGCTTTTTTGATAACTCTGCAAACCCTTGGTGTTCTCTCAATGAGCTTCATGAGGTAGTCACCTGAAATGGTTTTACCTTCACAGGTGTGCTTTGTCAGGGTTAATTGGTGGAATTGTTTCCCTTATTAATAAAAAAGCAAAGGGTGGCTACTATTAGAAGAATCTAAAATATAAGACATGTTTTCAGTTATTTCACACTTTTTTGTTAAGTACATAATTCCATATGTGTTCATTCATAGTTTTGATGCCTTCAGTAAGAATCTACAATGTAAATAGTCATGAAAATAAAAAGGAAACGCATTGAATGAGAAGGTGTGTCCAAACTTTTGGCCTGTACTGTATATAAACATACTGTGTGTTTATATCTTATATGTAAAGAAGTGGTTCATATATCATTTCAGTTCAATACTGCCAAAAATAAAAGAGAAACTGCATAGGGCTGTTACCTCTGCATAGTTCAAAGGTGGATCACAGAAATGGAAGATTCCACCCTTTCATACTCCTACACTGATATAAAGGTGAGGGGGGGGGGGGAGTCTAACTAAATGAGTAAGGGAATATAACCAATGCAGATGCTTGACCTTCACAATCACCAGATCTCAACCAAGTTGAAGAACTACGGGAGGTTTTGGATTGACCGGAACTCTACGTCCAGTACAGCTCAGACTTGAATAATCTATGAGGAACAAAAGCTGTTCTGGAGGCTTGAGGTGGCCCAGCACCTTACTAAGACACATCATGTTTGTTTTTCCTTTCTTTAGTCATCCATCTGTATAATATCAGTCTGTGATGTTGATAGTTTTCTACTTTCTCCAAAAGTACTGTCATTTTTAACCACTTTTGCCAATGTCTTTTCAAAAACCCAAATGGGCTGCTTTAATACAAAGAGGCAGCAGTTTTTTTTCCAGTAGAAAAATGTTTAGAGTTGAAATGTTAACTCAACTCTTCTGACTGAGGAAAGCAATCCTGTACTGTAACTGTAAGCATCTGACAGCAAAAAGCTGATTATTGAATAACTTAATCAACAGGAAAATCAATTGGCAACAATTTTGCTAATGGTTTAAACATTTTTGTCATTTACAGTGCTAAAATGCCAAAAATTTGCCGTTTCCAGCTTCTCAAGGATGACAGTTTGCTGCCTCTCTGTGTTATAGAATTGTCAATCAAGCATCTTTGGGTATTGGGCTACTTGTTGGACAAAACAAGCAAGCTCACTTTGGACTCTATAAACTTGTGATGGGCTTTTTCTCTGACAATTCAAAGCCTCAACAGCTAATCAACTGATCAAAGAAATACATGACATATTAACTGATAATGAAAATAAGTTGCACCTCTGACTTTTAATATTGATATTTAATTATGTAATATTATTAGAACATATCATCTACATTTAGCTTTGAGAGTTAAACAAATAAACAACAAAATACACCCAGGAATGAAAAGCACACTCTCCTCTAACGGTATAAAAATTCTGAGTTTCCCTGCCCCCCCTTGTGGAATGAGATGGTTCCAGCACCTGTCTGAGGCTGAGGACCAGGGCGTCTTCATCTGCAGACAGTCTGACAGCGTAACAGTAGCTCATGGGGAGGTAGACCTGGCGACAGTGACACCACAGGGTAGAGGGGTGGGCTGGCATCCAAGTGGGGAACAACCTGGACCAGATCAAATACATCCATCACCCCGGAATTGATATAGAAGAAAGAAATGTTTGACATGGACTCAGAAAATTCTCTCTTTCTCTCTCTTTTTAAATGTACTAATCTAACACACGATGTCTGGTCTTTGCTATGAAAAAATTTACATGTCCATCAGCAGCTTGAAAGCAAGACAGAGAAAAACTGGGCATTTAACATGAATAAGCTAAGAAGGATCATAGTGTACACATCCAACCTACCTTTTTGTTATTGTGTCTTTTTTTATTGAGTATTTTATATTTGACACGTTTTTCATTTTAAAAAAATCTATTGATTGCAAATTGTAAATGTGTGCAAACATAAGCATCACTTACTGGCTACAGCCCTTTCCTTAGGACATCGTGTGTTTGTTATGTGCATAGTAAACTGTTTTGGATAACCAGCTTTTAGAAAGGTGTGGTTATTATGATTGTGAAATAACCATTTAAATAAAAACTGTGGGTCCAAAATGAACGTTTAGTTAATCTCTGTAAGATCTCCATGAAGTTTTGGTTCCAGCTTGTGTTAGTAGGTCTTAAGTTGCTTTTCCATCACATGGTACCTGCTCGACTCGCCTCGACTCTGCTCGCCTTTTTTGGTTTTCCATTACGAAAAAAAGTACCTGGTACCTGCTAACAGGTACTTTTTTCAGTACCACCTCAGTCGAGGTTCCAAGCGAGCTGAGGCGAGCCGAAAAGGTGACGTGAAAACCTGCAGGCTACTGATAGGTCGGAGAGAATCGTCACTAATCACTACACGTCATCAGCAGACAAGAGTGCGGAGTGTCCTGACCTGAACAAACGCGCCATTTTTAAATAGTTTAGCCAGAGATTGTGAGATTTTAGCTACTCTCTGCACTATTTACAGGACTTTATATATATTTTGTTATGGCAAGCCGCAAAACCACGCCGTGGTCAACTGAGGAGGTAAATACTTTTTTGTGTCTGGTTGCGGATGAGCGGATCCAGCGAGAGCTAGATGGGGCAACACGGAATGAAGACGTTGCCAGGTAACCACCTGCTGTGATGTGAATGCAACGAAAGGGAGAGTGGGACATCTAGTGGCTGAATGTTATCCATGCTATTAATGTCATCAATTGCACCTTCAAAGCATGACTGATGATGATAATATGGGATGTTAGAACTTACCACATCTCTGGCAGCAGTGTGTTCATTCCCTCCCAACTGTAGACATTTAAAATGGCCAACCAGAATTTACCCCACGAGGGAATCCCCACAGCGCCGCCTTTACAAAATAAAAAAAAATGTTTTTCACATCTGGACTTTTTTGGGGATGGCAGTGTGTTTTTATAACTGTGTGTTATCAGTACAGACAGGTGATCAGTAATCAACAACTGATGTTGCATTTTTTGGGGACCATTTCAACCTCTTCTTTCCCACCTTTGCTGTGCAGGTTGTTCCTGGCTCGGACCATGTCTGGATCATCGGGCTCTACTCCCAGGATCCTTAATGAGACGTAACTCAGCGCTGTGCCAAAGACGGTAGACTTATCTTCAATATGTCTGAAGAAAAACAAAACACATCCACCATGTTGCCATAAGCAATATTTCAGACAGCCCGAGCCTGTAGGTTTTTAGACGTTTCTCCTGTAATTCTTTTGTAACGGTGGGGATGAATGGACACTTGTTGTTATTACTACACCAGTCTTCCTGTAGCAGTTCTTTAACAGTCATATGGAAATACTTGCATCATAACATTACATCGCACTATAAACACTGACCCTATCATTTCTGGAATGGACGTTTTCCCACTTTTTGGAGTCAAGCTTTGGTATGAACGATACTGGGTAAAGCGTACGTCTACCACCTCTTGGCTGTTACAGTGACCTTACACATCTTACAGAAGAAGCACTTTAGTGATATGGCATGTGAGGATATCATAAGACAAAAAAAAAAAAGAGTGCTGTTGACTTACAGACCCCAGCCTGCATCTGGCAGCTGCACACAGCGCAGATACCTCACCATCTCTTTCTTCCAGGCTTCAGCCAGAGGGATCTTAGCCACATGGCACGTGATGAGGAGACCTAAAGCACAGAAATGGACACCCATACAGTGAGAGACATAAAATCCCATGCACACAAACACTGGTGTCATGAAATCTTCTGCTGAATAATGGTTAGTGCTGCGGCTCCACCCCCACACCCTCTTTTCCCCATCATCTTTCATCACATACCACAAAGAGGTCATTTTTTTTAAATGTTCTCTGTAAATTTTAGAAATCATGTCACCTGGTGTAATTAAAGCAGTGTGCACTTCGGTCTACCACAGTGTCTTACAAAATATCACAATGCCAAATTCTACACTTAGTGGCTTTAATAAACTTTTCTTTTACACGAAAGGACAAAAGATAGCTGCTGCACATTACAGGTGTCAAATATAAGGACATGGAGGAGGAGGAGGATTTGGCTTACCTGGGAGCAGGAAGAGAGGTCCGCCGTAGTCCCCTGCCCAGTGACCGTCCTCGGCCTGGAGGTGGCTGTAGAAGTGCATACCCTTCAGAGCTGCATCTACAGCTGTGTGGGCAGCTGGGGAGCCAGACACAAACGTACTCTGTGGAGAGAATGGGCGATAAGAAATGAACACCAGACACATGTCATACATTTCAGGGCTCTGCCAGCCACTTTGGTTACCATTAACAGAAACAGCTAAATAGTTATTTTTCTTTAGTTTTCGTACATAAGAATAAGTAGGTCTAAGGAGTCTATTAGTTCCTAGCCTGGTAATTTAGGACCTCCCTGGGGCTAGATCTGATATCATTCACTATTCACACACTTTATTCTCCTTATATACTTCTATTTTGTCTGTTTTATACTGTTGTTCAAACTGTCCAGAGACAATTACACAGTCAATTCAACCCAGAGTACTATGTAAAAAGTAGTGAATAAGTAACAATCACAAACCAAGCATTTGTTTTGCCATTTGAAACAAGAATAAATAAATAAAAAAAGATTCTAAACCTACCGTGTCCAAGCCTAGAGAATGGGCTTCCAGCATTGTCTGCTTTCTGTCTGGGGTGTCCTGATCCTCCACATAGCGCCAGGTCTGCCTGCCCTCCACATTAGTCAGCCTCCAGCGGCTCAGGTCTGTGGCTTGCTCCGTCTTGTAAGGCCCCCCGCGCCTCCGCAGCTGCCTACAAGAACAGCAATAATTCAGTCGAGAATACAGGTGTTTGGTGATTTTTATGTGTTCAAAACCCCTCTACTCATGTCTGATACACAATCCAAAACATGTGTCTATAGGTGATGGGAATATAAATATATATTTAAAGGTAACTTTCCTCTCCTTCAAAATCAGTTTGAACTCCTCTACGACCTGGCTGTTCATTCACAGGGGATCAGAAATACCATGAAAACCTATACAATCAATTAAAACCTACTGACATTGTTCCTTGTATGTTGTACCTGTATTGTTAGCTGTGCCTTAAGTGTTGATTCATGTTTATTATTATTATTATTTTGTGTTTTTGTTGTATCTTGTTTTGCATTATTTGAAGTGGGACATCCACAAACCATATCTACAGTTAGGTATTTGATTCTGTCAGACGGAAAATAAGATATTAAAACTTGGTTCAATAATTGCCTTAATTGTAAGCATACAGGGGCTTGCAAAGGTATTCATACCCCTTGAACTTTTCCACATTTTGTCATGTTAAAACCACAACTGTAAATGTATTTCCTTGGGATTTTATGTGACAGACCAACACAAAGCAGGGCATTATTGTGGAGGGGGAGGAAAATGCTTCATGATGCTGTTTGTTCACTAATGTTGACTCTAACAAACCTCTGAGGCCTTCACAGAACAGCTGGATTTATACTTAGGTGACTTCTGAAGGCAATTGGTTGCACTGGATTTTATTTAGGGCTATCAGAGTAAAGGGGGCTGAACACTTTTTGCACTTGTTTTTATCTTTTGAAAACCACATATCATTTTCCTTCCACTTCACACTTATGCGCCACTCTGTCTTGGTCTATCACATAAAATCCCAATAAAATACATTTACATTTGTGGTTGTAACGTGACAAAATGTGGAAAAGTTCAAGGGGTATGAATGCTTTTACAAGCCTCTGTCTACAGTGGTGGAACAGGATCTTAATTTTTAAGTAAAAATAGCAATACCACGATGTAAAAAGTACAATATTCAAAATAAAAGCAAAATGTATTTACAGTATCTAAAGTAAGTACTCATTTAGCAGAATGGCTCCTGATAGCACATTTGATCATAATAACTGATGCATTAGCTGGTTGAGCTACTACTTTATATACATTGGGCTGCTTCACCTGTAACAATGCATCATAATGCATCATCTATATTAAATGCATAGCATGGGGTTTTATGTTGAATTTTAATCTAGAAAGTAACTGCAGCTGTCATGTTTTATAAAAAAATATTTCCCTCTGAAATAGAGTAAAGAAAGGGGTTAAGGTAGCATAAATTAGAAGCACTCACTAAATGTGCCATTTTCCACTTTTGCATATGCCGATTACCCTTAGCGTTTCCACTTTAAAATGTCTAATTTATCGTTAGTCAGCTAACTTGACACAATGACCCAACAAACTGCCTTATTTTATAAAGCACATTTACACTGTAGTAGTCAATTTAGAATAGATACTCCCCACCTGCCAGAATGCCCTAACTCACTATAAAGTAGGACTGCTCGATTATGGGAAAAAATATAATCACGATTAGTTCGGTCAATATTGAAATCACGATAATTTAACACAATTACTCGTTGACTTCTGGAAAGATGTTGCCATTATTGAACTTAAAAAACTGTGGAAAAAGTTAAATAAATCAACAGTAAAAACATACAACTGTGAACTTTGCCTTAATAATTTTCCTATTGAAACTTTATTTTTTCATTCAGAACACAAGAGAAAATAAGAGTTTACTTGCAAAAGGTATGAGCTAAATAATTGTTTTTCTTGATTATTCTGTTTTTGTAGTCATTGGGAGCGGAAATAATAATCACGATTAAATTTCGATTAATTGCACAGCCCTACTATAAAGCACGAGTCGCTCATCCTACAGAAGACACTGAAATTATCACAACAGTGTATATTTAGTCAGCCAACTTTTGACAGAGACGTAATTGCCTCCTATCGCTTTCACATCATTATTTCGGATAAAAACGCCGAAAGCCACTAGTTTTGGCGACATTATCCGTTAAATAAAACAAATACTTACGTCCCCTCCGTCATATTTGTGACAGATACTGAGTTAAATCGTCCGCTGGAACATATGAAAGAATTTCTTTTCAGGTGCTCTAAAAGATCTGGCCCTTTTGCTCTTTTAATGGGAATTGTAGTGCTTTAGAGAAAGTATAGGTTAATGTTCAGTGCAATTCACACTTCATTTCCCAGCGGACATCGCGGTGCCGTCCGATGAGTTCTGAACATGGAGAGACATGAGCAGAGACTCAGCTGTCCAATCACAAACCGGTTGGGCGGAGAAATAGGCGGATCTGCCACAAGGTCCTCCAATCAGAGCGCTCCTACGACAAACACTACACATGTGCTCACAAATTGATTATGATGACCCAATGCCCCAGCACAGCCTGTTAAACTAATACATGACAACTGGGCTAAATGGGAAGTTTACTTAAAAAAAATTACACTTTTATTCAGTTTATAGTTGTTTGACAATTTCATAACTCAACAATAAAAAAATTGGTTTAAACAACAGAAGCCATTCAATGGACTGTAGCTGGTATTACAAATGCAATCTAAGTAATTCAATGTGTGTTAAATAAAGACAAGAAAAGCAGCTTTTCCAGAGATTAACACGCTTTAGGAAAAAGCATATCATCGAGCTTGCGCAAAATAACACAATGATCCCACACACACACACACACACACACACACACACACACACACACACACACACACACACACACACACACACACACACACACACACACACACACACACACACACACACACACACACACACACACACACACACACACACACACTTATAAATGCAAAATATATGGTACAAAACAACTAAAATCTTGATTTGCTTTTACTTTCTAATATAAACCCAGACATTAATACACAAATACACAATTTTGCAATCTGACCTCAACAGACAAAAGATGAAAAGAAAAGATGAGACATTCACAACACAGTGAACTCAGTGTGCCACAGAATGCCATGAGCTCAGCAAAAAAAATCAAAGTTGTCGCTCGCTACAGGCAGAAGTTTTTTTATATGTAGTTGGTTTTAAAATATTTGCATAGGCGTAGAGTCCTTTGTTTTAATTTCCCTTCAATAGTCCATCAATCATCAACAATGCTCAGCAGACTACTCAGCCTCAGTCTGCAGGCCAGCTCCTCCTCATGGCTTGCCAAGATCTGTTGCTCGAGTTCCTTCAATCGCAATGCCATAGATACAGGCGGAGCTTTAGGCCAGTCTGCTTGGTCCATCAGATCATTGGGCTCTGGCTCCTGGAAAGTCAAAACAATGAAAATGCATGATTATTGCAAATTGTGATTGCAACATTTAGAAAACATTGTTGATGAATCTCTCATCATTTACAGCCATTATCTAAGACACTATTATCTAAGACATACATTATTTCTATCCCCAAGAATGGCTGGAAGTAACTTGTCTTAGGATAAGTGAGTGAGGGGAGGGGACATGTCATACCTGTGTGAGAGGGGCATCTCGAGTCTGGGATGTGGGTGTATGCATTATGGTGGTGCTGGGCATGGACAACAGAGTGGACGATGGAATAAATAGCGATGTGGACAAGTGGTCCAAGGGGTCACCATCCAGCCAACGCTGAAGCTGCTCCATGCTCCTGTAGACAAAAGTGTGTGTTAGACATGACGCACAGACATTGTAGACTATTTTTGGCAAATAATAATTGCAATAGTGTCAAGAACTTTTTTCATTTGGTCAAATTTAACTAACACCACCATACAAATGTCACAAGTAAGATGTGCTTAAAATTACTTTATAAACTAAACATTGGCAGTGAGCTTTATCTGAGATATTTTTTAAATACTTTATCAAACGATAAGGTTATTTATTTTTTATTCATACACACACCCCTTTTAAAATATCATATTCTATAAACAGGAATTCTAAAAGCAATGCAAATGTTTAAGAGCAGTGCTCTAGCTGTACCTTTTGCTTTCAGCCTTCTCCTTCTCTAAGCCCCGGAGGACGTTGTGGGCCAGTAGCTCTTGTGCTGTGGGAGTGTGCGTGATGTCCAGCGGGGCTGTCGGGGCCTCGAGAGGCTCCACCACACTGTGGAACAACCTCTGTCTGAGGGACAGACTGCTGGGCATGGCACAAGCAGCCGCGCCCGCCCTGAGGATGGAGAGAATGTCAAGGAGGGAAATTGGAAAAAGGAGAGAGCAAAGGAGGAGAAATGCGATTGTCTAGCTGCAAGAACGTGACAATGTTACTTGTACTTGCTGATATGTTCTTTAGAAACTATGAGAACCTTTAGTAATGTCTTATTTAAAACTTGAGTGACAGGGAAATTAAGTCCAAGTTTGTTCATACATGCAAGATGCAACTTTTGTAAATAAATAAAATTACCATTTACATTATTAATATGTGTCTTTCTATAATAAAAATATTTTCTTAATTTCATTCATTAACATTTCATGAGACTTTGAATAAAAACATTTGATTGGAAAAAACAAAACAAAAAAACATTTCATGAGACTTCTGGGTGAGATACACCAGCCACAATGCATAGATTTATTTTGACACCCATTGCACATACTGGATGTGCAGACATGGGTGTATATTGCCCTTTGTACCATCTACTCTGTGTAATAAATTGCCTAACCAGCAGTGACCACTACAGGAACCACAGGAAGTAGTAGTAGTACCCGGGAGGCTAAACCACTGTCACAGCAATATTTGATTTTAATTAATTTTGTAACACGTAATGGAATTACAGATGTCAGTTACTTGCCGACTCAATCTCATTATGATAATCTCAAATGATACATGTTGCATCAGTAACTTGAATCCTTTTGGGTTTAAAAGGATTTCAATACACAATTTTTTTCACAATTTTTGCCGGTTTTAAATGTCTTTGTAAAATGTATTATTATTATTATTATTATTATTATTATTATGAACTCCGTCGAGGTGACAACATGCATCCAGCAGTTGTAAGGTTAAAGGTGCAGTAGGTAAGCCTTATAAAACTGTCATATTCTGTCATATTTGCTGAAACTGACCCTATGTTCCAGTAGAACTACATGAAGCAGGTCATTTAAAAAAAAAAAAAAAGAAAAGAATCCAGCTCCTCTGGCACCACCTACAGCCTGTAGTGCGATTTACAAAAATCCACCGCTCCTTGTTCAGATGCACCAATCAGGGCTGGGGGGGGGGGTGTTTAACAGCGTTTGTATCACTGCTCAGGCACACGCATTTCATAGTGTCCTCCCCTCCCCCTTCCCCGCGCACGAGCTGCAGATAGGTTTCCTCCCCTTCCTCTCTCTTCACACGTGCTCTATCGTGCACAGCTCTCCTTTGTGGGGGGAGGTGCTTTGGAGACCGTTTTGGGCTTTAGCAGAAAGGAGGGAGGGACTGAGAAGTTGCCGATGTTCAAATTTGATCTGGATCTTCACAATCCTACCTACAGCACCCTTAACGTCTAAAAGACTGATGATGGCTTTTTGGACCTCCTTACCCTTCCCTCTCTTGCTGCTTCGCTCTGTGGGTTCGTCTGATGGTCTGGGTCCACTCCTCTGGAGGCTGGAAACCCTTTAATGACTCTGTGGGGAGGTAAACCAGGATCTCCCCATCATCGGTAACCGCATCTTAACAACAAAACAAACAAATAATCACAAACTGTAATACAATTCATTCATCAGTATGTTCACAAAAGCCAACGTTCGACTGCAGGGAACTTTCCCCTAGAACGAGGATCCTCATGACAAACTCATCGGGTTTCGACCGCATGGACCAGGGTCTAAACTTAGTTCTGGGGAGATTTTACGGAAAGGTCCCTGAAGTAGTTCCAAGAACTAAAAAGTCCATGGACCTTTGGGTAAAAACACGGCTATAGGACATGTGCATTGGTTCTAATTCTAGATCACAGTAAAATGAATAACCTAAGAATGTCCTCACCTTCACAGACAGGTGGTCCTGGGATCAGCCAGTCTTTCAGCTTGTGGTCTATGCAAATCACCAACACGTCGTCCCAAGGAATCTGACTGAAGGCTGGACCCACCATCTCGTCTCCGTCGTCCCAGTGAGTCACGGTTACCTTGGATCTGGGGTTTCGGGTACGGCGACCCTTTAGCCTGACCCTTTCCAGAAGGTTTTCCAGCCGTGACATTAGCACTGGCTGACTGCGGCGTGAGACTGGGACTGAGCAGCGTAGCGAAAAATAGAGGAGCAGAGCTCCGACCACGAGTCTAGAGAGAGAGGGAGGCATAATAAGGAAAGTGAAAAAGGAGAAGGAAGTATAACACATGGATTATTGGTCACATCTTTCTGTTTCCTTTGCACTTGAGAGGATTTTGTACAGTGATGGAACCATTAATAAAAGTCTGCCGTAATAATTAACCTTGTTTCACACAAAATTGGCATGCTAGTCACTGACCTGTAGCAGAGAGCTGCTCCCACTGTGGCAGCTGCAGGCTGAGGATGGCTTGGCGTAACCAGGCCAGGTGTTGGGCAGAGTTCCAGCCCAAATGAGGGACAAAGTCCCGAGTATCAGGCAGGCAGAACTCGCCTGGCGGCCACGAGAGTCTGCTGAGATCCTGCGACGAGACTTTGTCAGCAACGTGAGCCAGGACAGCGTTGTACAGCTTGATGACGGGCCCAGGGTCTTCGGGAGGAAGACATGCAGCGGCCCGCTCCTGCCGATGGGCGTAAACTCTGGGACTGAAATCATGGCTCAAACTGGCCTCTACGAGCTGCACCAGGGTCTGACAGGAGAGTGGGAAGGGTGGGGGAGCGCGGGCCAGCAGCCAACGTGTAGCCTGGCTCAGCTAGAGACAGGAGAGCAACAGGAGAGCGTGAGAGAAGGTGGAGAAGACTTTGAAGAAACGTTTAAAAACTATCAATCTACATCAGTGATAACAAAACTTTTTTGGCTAATGACACCTCCCAATGAAAACCTTATGGCACCATAAAATGTGAGCAGTGAGCACCAAAGAGTAATTTTCCCCTCGAAACTTCTCAAATGGTTTCATTTGAATAATTGTTAAAAACCAGAGAGCACAAAACTATACATTTCACACAAAAAAGCAACGTTTACAGAAATGTCACATTAAAAAAAACAGACAAGAAAAACAAAAGTAGCACAACTCTTTTTTTTCTTCTTTCCCATCTCATTAATCATCTGGCTACCTCTCAGATCCCCACTCCTCCAATCTCCCCCGCAGCGGGTTAAAAAGCCTGCTGTTGCCGACAGCTTTTCACAGAAATTATAACTTGACCTATCACCACTTTTTAAGTCGATATGGCGAACTCGTTAGCAAACCTATTTACACATCCAGCAGTTAAAGAGTAACATTAGCATTTATTTGGAGTTTTGTTTCTGTCCAATATTCCCTCTTTAGCTCTTCTTAGGTCTCCACCAACTCCAGAGGAAAGAGTCTCTTAGCTGCTAAATGCTGCACTATGTTTACCACTATGTTGGTTCGGGGAAGGTAGCTTTTTCGTTGAAAACAGCAGCCTTCTGTTGCCGAAAAGTTGCTGGCCAGACAGCTTAGCAATGACCCGATACTTAACAAAAGCTGCAGATTTAGGTAACTATTCTTTAACCTAAACACAACATCACTACTTCTATCAAATCTCAACAGTCCTTGACTTGTGAAAGTGAAAGATATTAAACATAAAAGATCAGGTTTGTTAGTTTCTATGCATGTGTATGTGTAATACCTGTTGGGATCCCTGTATATCACTTGTGGTCTCTGGTATGAAGAAGAATGTGAACTCCGATATCAGGCCTTCCTGGACCAGTGTGTGCAGCATCAGGGCTGAGAGGAAAAGTTCAGGTTTTACACATTTTGTCCAGATTAATTCAGCTACTGTTCCATACTACTGCCTGACATACAGTGTAACTTCATAAAGTATTGAATAAAATGCAATCCCCCATTTTATCTTTGTTTATACTAGTGACCATTACTTTAATCTTGTAATTATGTCTTTATTAGTGTTATTAATTACCTTCTTGGAGTTTCTGTGTATCCCCAGTGCCACACTTGGGCCCTGGCACCAGAATGGCCAGAGGCAGCGGGCGGTGCCACGTGCTGGCTTGCTGTAGCTGTTTGAGCTGAAGCAGGGCTGACAGCAGTTGTACATCCTGCTCGTCGTGCCCGGGCTCGATGATGACGGGCATCGCGGGGAGCAACATTATAAGGGCTCCTGTCCCCTGGAGCTCACCGCTCCCCTCGGTTTTGGACAGGCCGTCTTCGGTCAGAGGGCCTCTGGACGCCTGAGGAGACACCACCGACAGGACTGGTCAGAAAACACGTGACAATAGGGCACAGTACAAACAGACTACAAACTAATGTGTCGATAACAGGGGTTATTAATAAGTCTCGTTATATAGTTAAGCATATATAGGGTTTTGTAAAGTTAATGTTGAGTCTGTGGTATTTTTTATCCTTACCTACTTCTTTTTTTTTTTCTCACAACTCTTTTTATTTACATTTTTAATTTTCACAGTAAGTGACATACAGCACAGTCCAAGGTGAACAAAGCATAGTGAATACAGTGGGTCACTTCCCTTCCTACTTCTTTTCATTCATTCTTATTTATACTCATATTCTAATTATTGCTCTTCTTTACACACAAGCCTTTTAGCTCAGCCTCAAGGCCTTTACACACCAGCGGCGTGACAAATAAACACTTAAATGTCTGTATGTACATATTTGTTTTTCTGTATTTGTTTATTTTATATTATTTTGTAATATATTTGTTTATTTTGTTTGTTTATGTATGCACCATTCACCAAGGCAAATTCCACATAAGTGTACTTACTGTGGCAATAAAACCTTTTCTGATTCTGATAGTAGACCCCAAGAATACAAATATGATGCTGAAAAGGAGTATAATAGGGGCTCTTTAAATGAGCACTTACAGTATATATACACTATATTATAACCCCAGATTTATAAAAGCCATGTTGACTACACATGCACTCAAAAACATACACACTTGTCGATCTCTTTTCTCAGCATTAGACTGCAGTGATCCTGATCTTACCTTGATGCTGATGTGGACTTTGTGAGTGCGTTGTCCATTATCCTGCAGTGTGTTGGTGACATAGAGGGTCTGCAGCGTGCCATCTAGCTGCTCCTCCCTCACCTCTGAGTCCTTACCACCACCAAGCTTCACCTCCAGCCAGTCTGACAGGATCCTGAGGAAAACAGACAGGAGAGGACACACTCGATGAACAGCTCAGTGAACAATAGGGCTGGATCAGAATCTTCGGATATTTGTTCGTTGGGTAGTTATGAGATTTTCGATATTGGGATTTGATTTTTTTTTTTTATACTGTAACAAAGTTGAGACAGACTGAACTTTTGGAGAACTGCAACCACGCCGCAGTGGCCAATCATATAACCAGCGATCAGACTAGTCAGTTTGTTTTGAGGCGGTGTGAGAGTCCCGTACAGTAAACAGGAAACATCACTGCCTCTTTCGCAGCCATAAGTAAGTTTGAAAACACTATGAGGGTAAAAAAAAAACTAAACACAAGCACTGAACTGCCCAGAGTTTTTGTAACAGCTGACTGTTTCCTGCAACAACAAAGCACCGTCCCTCAGTCTCTTTTTAGCTCTCTTTCTCCTTGAAATGAAGCTGCCTTCAAGTGGGATCGCAAATGATCTATAAACGATCTGACGGAAAAAGTCTACTTGTGCTACATGGGGGGGGGGGTTTAAAGAACAATGCTGGGTGCCTTGAATAAGAATAAATTGAACAGGTGACCTTTTGTCATATTGAAGTGCAGCTGCTTACCTGTCTGCCAGGCTGGCTTCACTCTCGTGGTCACTCGGTAGGAGGAGAACAGCTTTCCAGAAGATTCGGTCCGGTGGGTTGGGGATATTTTCTGTCACAAGTGCTGGCAGGTCGAGTGGCGCCCACACTGTCTCACTGAGAGAATCACCAAAAAGGTCAAGATGCTGCTTTTGGCGCTTTTCCATTACATGGTACCTGCTCGACTCGCCTCGACTCTACTCGCCTTTTTTTGGTTTTCCATTACGAAAAAAAGTACCTGATACCTGCTAAAAGGTACTTTTTTTTGGTATCAGGTTCCAAGCGAGCTGAGGCGAGCCGAAAAGGTGACGTGAAAACCTGCAGGCTGCTGACTGGTCGGAAAGAATAGTCACTGATCACTGCATTGTGAGAGACGGCATTTTTAAATAGTTTAGCCAGCGGTGTTTTTTTGCTGCCGGAGGCTCCACGCAGAGCTTTCTCCGTAGCATACAAGTGGCCTGATGTTTATACTTGTGCGCTGGTGTGTGCATGTGTGATGTGTGTGTGTGGGGAGCTGGTAAGCGAGGGAGAAGTGAGAGAGTGACGGCGATTATCTCCGCAGCGAGTAGCGACTCTAGAGTCATATATATGTGAGAGAAACAAAGTGTCTCCCCTGTTCTTTCTGACTAGGGCTGAACGATTTTTGAAAATAATCTAATTGCGATTTTTTCCCCAAATATTGCGATTGCGATTCGATATTCGATTATTTTTTTAAGCTCTTTGTCTTCTGTATTATTCAACAAAGACAAACAATAAATCATTGTATAGTATGAACAACACACAATTACACACTAGACAGTTAAATAAGTAAAAACACACATATATATATATATATATATACACACATATATTTTTTTACAGTGCACAGAGAGGAGCTGCCTCCAGCCCCTCCCCCTCGTGAAGTTGCGTGCCGACACCGTCAACACTGCACTTGCTCAGAGAGGCTATCGTTACGTTAGTTGCTGTGGTCTTGCCGTGGGATTAGCTAACTGTACTAATAAAACCATTGAAACACCGCGGCCACGCTGCTGTGAAAGCTCCCTCAACTGTCATTTATCAGTCTGATTGTTACCCCTCTCAGTGGCAGCTCCTCCACCCATATCTTTATATCTTTATAACGGAGCTAACCGCTAACTGGAGCTAACCGCTAATCAGAGCTAGCTCGTTGCCAACCGAGCCTTCAGTTCTGCGTGCCTGTATCATTAACTGCATGTATGGACTCGAGCCCGAACAAAACCCTTCATTTTATTAAAATGGCTGTAAAAGTTTTAAACTTCAACTCAGAATTGTTTGAATGACAGAGATCAGCTCAAGGTACAGTGTAGCGTTAGCGTGCTAAGTTGATGCTTTCTCTGCGTAGTGCAGACTGATTTGCTCTTGCGAGTCATCAAATCGAGACCAAATCGCAGCCTTTGCGATTAGGAAATCGCGTTTTAACATATCGCGATATTATCGCAAATGCAATTAATCATTCAGCCCTATTTCTGACCACGGTGGGAAATCTGGAGCAGGAAACGTTAACTATCTCTTTGATATCATGCTGTTTACGGAGACGGAGAACCAGGAAATGAGTCGGGGAAAAGCAACGCTACTAAGCCACGCCCACGGCAGTCGCTATGATGACCCGCCACGCTGAGGCGGTACTAAAATCTGCAATGGAAAACGGACGCACAGCGCGTCGAGGCGAGTAGAGCAGGTACCATGTAATGGAAAAACGCCTTTTGTGACATGCACCACTGACTGAATAAACGGACTCGGGACTTACTCGAGCAGCTGCTGATAGTAGTAGTGAACTCTCATCTGGTGGATCGCTTCTTGTCTCATTCTCAGCAACCTGAACAAAATACAAAACATATTTCATACTCAATAGGGCAGCAAAGTGACATTTATTTAAAGGTTGACAAAGATAGTAGACTAATAACAAGGGGATTCAGCCATGCTGCAAAAAAATCTATCCAAACACATAGGGCTGGGCGATATGGAGAAAATCAAATATCATGATATTGTTGACCAAATATCTCCATGTCGATATTGCAACAATGTTGTAGGGTTGACAATTGGTGCTTTTACCAAATATTTTCAATTAGAGATTTTAGATGAATAATCATCAGTAATGTGGATACATTATTTACATGAGTAAAGGCAAATAATAAAATGCCTAGAACAGTCTGGTAAGTTCAGAAAACTACATCACTTTACTGCAGTGCAGCCTTTAAAATCAGGAAAAGTCATATTACGATATTATGATATCCAAAATCTAAGACGACATCTAGCCTCATATATCGATATATCGCCCAGCCCTACAAAACCCCATATATCATGTGCTGTAAATTATATAATCTCCTAGAATTGTACAGGGGACGGGAACGGGAACCCACGCCAGAAAAAAAACTAATTTTATCCCAAAAATCCATAGTGTTTTTCCTCTATTCATTCTGCAGCAACGCACTGCCATGAGCCCATAAATGAGACAACCGTCTGTGGTTAGTTCACGTCTGTAACAGCAGGAACGTTGAGTGTGTTATCGAAACTGCTTGGGTTAGTTGAATAGCTGGAGTGAAGATGAAGTTGTCGGTAGCTTAATGGTTACAAACAGGCTCGGTAGTGAACGCCAAGCTAACATGCAGACGGATTCGGTGTTGTGTTTTTAGCTGAGCTGGACCAGAACATATTCGGTTAAAACGGATTGGCGATTATGTCCAAAAACACGCTTGGAAAACGACAATGAACATACCTGGTGCTGGAGACGCGCGGTTTCGGCCGAACAGGCCGGGCGGGGAATGCCATGCAGGGCTGAATCAGGGGAGCCAGCGCCTTCAGTTTGAATCGAGGGTCCACGCAGCAGGGAGCTGCAGGGAAACCTCTCATCTGTCTCTTCAGCTGCCGACGCACTGCCACCACATCACGCCACCTGGTTGTACACATGAGAGGAGAAAAAGAAGAAACGGATAATAAATTGTAAAAGGGTGTTGAAAAGCTACATTCAGCCAGAGTTTGAATGGTATACTGACAGTGTGTCAGATTGATTTCAGCCAGGCAAAGTCCCATCGCAGTGTTTAGTGTTACATGATGGTCTGGTCTAAATCTTTTTCAAATCGTTTCTTACCTTTTGATGTATTTGTGGATGCGTTGCAGCTCAGCTTCAAGAATTTCTTCAACCAACAGAGCAATCTCTGCATTCAAAGTCTCCTCAACTAGACTGGTACAGACCTGCTCTGTGCATTTAGCTACACGGTTTGCTTTCTCATTCTCTGCTTGTCTGAAAAAGGGAAAAGAGTAAATTCAGTGAAGCTCATTTGTGAAAGTGTGCCACTCGTAGACATTAAACTTCATGATACTCCTTTCTTTAATTCCATCACCTTATTCTCATTTTAAATAGTTTTGTTAATTATGCAACTTCTCATCAGACCACTTTGGAAAATGGGTGAGTTTTAAAGCCTTACTGGATCTCAGAGGTTGCCGTCTCCTTGATGGTCTCGCTTAAAACTTCGTACATGAGCTCTGTGCAGAGAGAGAAGCTGTACTGAACCAGGAAGGCCTCGTGCTCCTGCCTCCTCCTGCCACCGACAGACATGGAAAAGGAAATGGGGATGAGCTGTGGCAAATACAGATACTCTGATAATACAAGATACACTGATTATGATGACATTTCGAAATTATTGATGTTGAAGAAAAAAGGAACAGAAGTTGCTTCTCTGGGGTGTTGGCGCCTTCGATTTTTGTCTTATTTCACTTTATTATATGTAACAATTTAAACACCATGATATGATACTGTGAAATGAAATCTGCTCACATGGGGAACTGTTTTTGTGTGTAAAATAAAATTATTGTGCAGCCCGACGCTGGATGTCACAATTTGCATAGAATGCTTTAAAGTGCTCATATTATGCTCATTTTCAGGTTCATACTTGTATTTAGAGGTTATATCAGAATAGGTTTACATGGTTTAATTTTCTAAAAAAAAACAAAAAAAAAAAAACATATTTTTGTTGTACTGCACATTGCTGCAGCTCCTCTTTTTACCCTGTGTGTTGAGCTCTCTGTTTTAGCGACAGAGTGAGGCATCTCACTTCTGTACCATCTTTGTTGGGAGTCGCACATGTGCAGTAGCTAGGTAAGGACTACTAGCCAGTCAGAAGCAGAGTATTAGGGCGTGCCCTTACAGTACCTAGGTAAGGACTACTAGCCAGTCAGAAGCAGAGTATGAGGGCGTGCCACGCTAGCAGCTAGGCGAGCATTATAACGTGTGTTCCAAAGTGACCACGTTTGTCTCTGAAGTAAAGGTTGGACTACAATAGAGCTGTTTGGAGCAGTTGGTGAACAGTGTTTTCTGTTGGAGATGGTAAGTCCCTTTGGGGTGGACTTTGGGCTTTTTCACTTTGTAAACCTATAATGTGCACAAAAAAGATGTATAACACAAAGGAAAGGGAAAAAGCTAAAAAAAACATAATATGAGCACTTTAACAGTTTGTATGTCTGCTTGAATAAATGGAATGGATACAACTTTTGTAACCTCTGCATAAAATTAAACTAGTGCCCCGTGTTTTGGGTCAAGGTTAAAGATGCTGTGTAGTGATAAAACACAGTGTGCTATGACCAACAGGACGTTATCAGTAGACCAACCTGGCTTCTTCAAGCTTGCGTTTCTCTTCAGCGATGCGCTCCTGCTCCAGCTTGATCTCGGTGGAGGACATCTCCTGCAGCATCTGTCCCAGCACCTCACTCACCAGAGAGTCTGCCTGCACACTGCTCTCCCTGCAGAACCAAAGGCAATAGAACAGCAAGTTAGTCATCTTAATAAAAACATACAGTGGCCTTTACACACTGTAATCACATAAATGAATGATAACGCCAACACATGATTTGAATGTAGCATGCACAAAAAAAGCTGGATGGATAAATCACTTGGACTTACGCAAGCGCTGCAGTGGCATAGCTGGCACCAGCGTCTGCTACCTGCCTCACTGCTACTTCCAACACCTCTTCAATCACACAGTCCAGTTCAGCCATTATGTCCTGCAGGAGGGGAGGAAAACAGCACAGCTACGGTCATGCACACACAAAAAACTAAAAGGACAGCTAGTTCAGGGTTTCTTTAATGAGCTGTAATTAATACAGGCCCAGCCCTTTTTCTTTGTTGGTTTTGTTTTTGGATTATATTTAAATAATGTGACTGATTGCATTATTTTTTGGTCTATGAAATGTCAGAGACTAGTGGCCAACTCCTACTACAGACCAAGGTGCCGTTTTCAGATTGCTTGTTTTGTCCATATAACTGTTCAAAACCCCCAAATATTTATTTTACAATCACATAAAACATGAGGTACTCAAGTTGAAGTACCTCATGTACCTAGTAAATGTTTCTACATTACCAAATGTACAAGGCACCATCAGTAAGGACTACAAGGATCAGAGCAAAGGTACCGTTTCTGCATGGCTGTGGCTGCGAAATAACCACGCACTGGAAAAATGCTTAAATCACAACTACAATGCGGTGAGGATGAATCAGTGCTTCAAGTGGGACCCGTCTAGCGTGGTCTGAGATAAAGAGGCAAGAGATCTTGCCCACCTCATTGCTGTACACCGGCCGAGGTTTGGGTGGAGGTGATGGTGGTTTGACAGGCTGAGGTTGAGATATGGGCTGGAACAGCTGCTGGGCGTCTGCTGGGTGGGCCGTGCTGGGACACGGTTCACTGGGCTCTCCCGTCTCGTCTAGAACAGCTGGAGGCGGCCTGAACGCAGCGGGCATGTCTGGAACGCCCTGCGACAGCAACTCAACGCTGGGTGGTGCCTTCACCTCCACCTTGGCAGCGATTCCTGAGACAATTAAAAAAACATGTCAGCTGTCACTGAGACTGAGTCTTTACATTCTTATACATAGTAGATGTGATAAGATCACCTACTCATTTTAAATCTATTTTAAGATGAATGCTTTTAAAATTATGCAGGCCCCTGTCGCTAGAGAAGTGTAATAATAATAAAATGTAGCATTACATGGATCAGATATGTATTGTAGTGTGGGAAACTTCAAGATCTGAAAATAACAAAAACATATTTTCCAGCTCTACATATAAACAGTGCTGTTCAGGTTAGTTTAAATGAGACAATGCACCATATATTGCTATCCTTAGCCAATGAGAGAACTGTTAATCGAGAACTAAAAGCTATTTGCCAGGGATAAGATCAGGGGGAAAAGAGTGAATACCTTTAAATTGGCTTGGAGTGGGCTCAGCCAGAGGGCCTTCTCCACGGAATCTGTTCTGGGAGTCAAAGCAGCAGACGGGGATGTGCTGCAGAGGGCTGGGGAGGGGGCCTCCGTGCACCACCTGTCCAATCAACACCGTTTTCTTTGCGAGGATAACGTCAGACTTCTTCTGGGACAGAGGCAGCTCTGGCTCCTGATAGGCTACCCGACTCAGCTCTACCACACTGTGAACAATAATAATCAAATATATTAATGTAGATTTTTGGCACTATAATATTTGTTTGTTAGCAGGGTATCTTTCAATGATATAGACACATTTACATTTCTGATCATAACTACTTAACTCTGATGTATAGGATTCTCTGGGATAAGTATATAATTCTGGGGTTGCAATCTTTATTTTTTTTCAAAACTTTATTATCAAATTTAGCCACTCAAACTTCTAGTAGACACTCACCCATCGTTGACAGTCAGGCCGTACTGCTGGATGAAGTGAATTCCCTCATCAGTGTTGCGGAACATTAACATCCGAACTATGTCCTCAACTGGAAACGCAGTCGACCGTGGACCCACCGTGTGGGCCAAGTTCAAGGTCTTCAAGGCCTTAGCTCTGACCTGCATGCACGCACAAAAATTTGAAAGAACATAAATATTAAGGTAAAGGTACTTTATTGTCACATACACATAGCGAAATTCATTCTCTACATTTAACCCATCCCTCAAGGGAGCAGCGGGCAGCCATTTACAGCGCCCGGGGACCAAGTCCAGATCTGAGCCAGTGCCTTGATCAAGGGCACTGACTGGAGAACCTAGTACATGTTTTTTGATGGTGGGGGGAAACCGGAGCACCCGGAGGAAACACACGCAAACATGGGGAGAACATACAAACTCCACACACAAAGGCCCGGACCAACCTGGACTCGAACCTAGAACCTTCTTGCTGTTAGGCCACATAATGCAGCATTGGGCCACCAAGCTGCATTACGCAATAGGCATTAAATGGCACTATACCACACACACACACACACACACACACACACACACACACACACACACACACACACACACACACACACACACACACACACACACACACACACATATATATAAATAATAGAGCAGTCCCCCATCTCTTAACTCATTTATTTGTATCTCCTTCTCTACAATGGCTATAGTTTTGTTATGTTAAAATAGGAAAGGGACACTGGCTGTTGCCTGGATTCTCCTCATGCCTTATTGGGAAGGTTCAGACAAGTTCACAGTTTTCTAAGCCTAATTCATTAATAAAAGGAAACCATTTCTGACCTGATTGAAGTATCTGTGTAGGAGGCAACTGGCGAGGTAGGAAGCTCCTTTCACCAGCTTGAAGAAGCGCACAAAGTTGTTGCTGTTGACGGCAGTGAATGCGTGCACGGCAAACTTCACCTCAGGGGAATTGCGCACCTCGTCGCGGAATTGCTGCACTTCACTGTGTGGACATGAAGTGTGAGGAAGTACTTCTTTACAGCACAGAGCGAGGCACAAAAGGCAGTGAATGCATACAAACAAATCCTTAAAAATAATGTGAAGTCACAGCTGAAGATGTATAAAGTAATTTCTATATCTATCTATCTATCTATCTATCTATCTATCTATCTATCTATAGACATATATATCTATATAGATAGATAGATAGATAGATATCGAAGGACGCAAAGTTACTTTTTGGTACTAGAATAATAAAATAAATTGCTTTTTCAGTCCACTAGATGGTGCAGTTGAGTTTTGTCAAAAGTTGTTGACAAAGTTTTCCTTTGGGAAACATAATTTGAAGTTGGAAAAAGGTAATAAATTATATATATTGCAGAATATCGTAATGTGTTTAAAATCGCAATCATATCGTATTGTGACATAAGTATGGTGATAATGTAATGGCCTCTGGGGATTCCCACCCCTAATTTGTGTACGTGTGTTTCAATGGACTGACCGCAGGATGTCGCCGTCGTTGAGCTTCAGCAGCACGCTGTACTGGCGGAACTCGGCCTCCAGGGGGCAGAAGACCTGACGCGTGGCCAGGTCCTGGTACATTTCTTTGAGACTCTGCAGGCACTTTGTCATGTTCTCGTTGTTGATCTTGGCGTCAAAAGCCGACATGTGCTCCTCGCAGAGATGGTGAGCGCAGTGTACGTGGAAGCGTGTGCACTTCTCAATCAGCGACACCGTGTATGGGCAGCACAAGTGCTGCTGGATAATGTCCTGTGGGGAGTAAATGTAAAAGATTGTTTAGGCCTAGAACAATTACTACATATTTGTTTAATTGTCAATTTCTTTAAAAAAAATTTCATAATCCCAGTTTCTTTGTTTAACTGCAATTACTTGCTGACATTAGCTAAGGTCTTAAGGCATATGACTGGTAATTGTTGATTTTGTTTAGAAATGCCAAATTATAATTATATAAGTGATTATTGGTCAGACTATAAGATTTTATTATATCAATTGTTAGTTGTTGGCACTTGATCCTATACACGTTCATAGCAACAAAAATGACGAGGGGGGATACAGTTAGAAAAAATGTTTTATGATAATAAAGAGGCGTTGTTTACTTCATAGGCTGTGTACTTGTGTCTTTATATTATCTGGGTCACATAACAGTGATATATAATCAAAAGATATATGCTGGAATTCATGCAAAACTTGAATTTGTTTTCAAAAGTAATACATAAAAAAAAAAATTTGACTGACAGACAATTATATTGTTGACTGCAATTATTTCTGAGACAATTAATTGTACAGCACAATTTGGAATTGTTACAGCACAATTTGGAATTGTTACAGCTCTAGGATGGTTTCACTTGTTATGGTGAACTGATCACAACAACTAATTGTGACCAAATCACTTTTATTAAACTGGGTATTAAGGGCAGCTGGGCTCTGTTTTGTTTTATTATCCACATGCATGTATTTGTCTGGGGGTGCTGACACAGTACTTGTTTTTTTAACACCAGGTTTTAGCGTGAATACAGCTGACATTTGAAGCAGACCCTTTACCTTGCGGATGCCGCGGGTCCTGTTCCAGACAAAGTCATACCAGTCCCGGTAGTTGTCATGGCCCTGGTCCATGATCTGAGTCACCAGATAGTCCATGGTCATACTGAGCACAGGCAGGGGGCGCAACTCGTGGGGAAGGGGCTCTTCCTGGTCGGCTGATGAGCGGCTGTACTCCTTGATGGCTGCAGAGTGGTCCACCTAGTCAGAGGGAAAGGAGGTTTCATTTTTTCTCCCCGCAGCCTTCAAAGTAACTGCAAGCTCCTGCTTGCAGAAATACTATTTCTCCTCATCCTTTAAAAAGGTGCTCTAAGTGATGTCACACGTTTTTTAGGCTACAACATTTTTCGTCACATACAGCAAACATCTCCTTACTATCCACGAGCTGCCTGTCCCCTGAACACACTGTAAAAAACGCGGTCTCTGTAGACAGCCCAGGCTCCACAAACGGCAACAAAAACAAACCGCGCCAACCTGCACCACCAAACATAACATACAGTGTTCCAGCCAATAACCGACAAGGATTTGGGGGCGGAGGTTCAGGGGTTAGTGCGCGGAAGGGAGGGGACGGGATGAGGAGGAGGAAGGGGTGAGCTAGCCTCCGTTTTGTTTGACAATACTTCGAACGTCAACAAGAAGTGACGTCACCCAACATCGCTTAGAGCACCTTTAAGCTACAACATATTTATTCCATCAATGTATTAATATGCAGGCGGACCAAAATAACCAATAAATGGAACTAGATAATAATAAAAAAAGAACATTTATGTTTATCCTTCTTTACTTTGCATTCCTATGTGGAATGAGAGTATAGCAAGTGATCTGCATTGCAAAAGCTAACAGATTAAATTCAAAACAAATGTCTGAAAGAAAGCCAAAAATGAATACCACATATTATGGAACATCTCACAGTGCTGCCTGAGCTATATTCTTCAGTCTGTATATGGAACATAAGCATTAAGGATGTTACCATCTCCGTATCCGGGAGGATCTCGAATATGCTCAGCTGTTTCCGGGTTTCCCTCATGTACCGCTCCTTCTCCGGACACATGTCAGGACACGTCCCCACAAACACCTTCGACAGGTTCAGGTCCGTCCTCTTGGGCCGACCTGTGCGGACATATCGTGCACACAGTGAGAATTTCTCTCATGTTTTTAGCCACGTTAATTGGCTGCAGTAGACTGGTGTGAGAGGTGGCTTCACCTTGACGCAGGATCTTGTCTCTCTGCTCCAGGAGGCGGAACTTGTCCTCGGCGGTCTCAGCCACCTGGCCAATGAGGTGGAGGAGGGAGGAGGGGACTGGGCACTCAGAGCTCTGGGCCTCTGTGCTGCTCTCTCTCTGGGCTTCAGTGTCAAATTGCAGAGACTTGGCTGAGGACGACTTCTTCGCCGGAGAACTGACACACGAAAAGACGTATGTAAGACAGTCACAGCACTACAGTAATGTGTACACCTGAGGTCTGCTCAAACTGTTAGCTCATTTTAATCAGGGCTGAAAACATTACTGTTTACCACAGCTTTCTCATAAATTCGATCCATTATTGTAATTCTTAACTATTCTTTTTTGTCCTTAAATGTACTTCTGGCTTAATTTAATGATTTTAATGTTATACTGTTTTTATAGATTTTAATATCTATTTTATTATGTTTCCAAATGTTTACTATTTTTCTCTTTCTGCAATTGTCTCTTGAATGTACTTTTATTGCTTATGTTTACAATGTGTTTTTATGCTTCTGTAAATCACTTTGAGTTGCCTTGTGTATGAACTGTGCAAGTGTTACCTGCGGCTGACGGCCATCATGCTGGGGACTGCAGAACTTCTGTGTGCAGGTTTTCTGAGTGGCGAGGAAGCAGCCTTGGACTCTGTGTCCTCCTGACTTTCTCCCTCCTCCTTTCCTGCGGCAGGTCTGCTCCCTTTGTCCCCAGGACCTAATGCACAAAAGGCAATATAGTGACTCACTGCAAGGAATTAAAAGGGAATATGAAATAAACTGCTTGGGACTCTTTACATCCGTAACAAAGTCCCGATTTATAGTCACTTTGTTTGTACCTCTACACAGTAATATCAATACAGCTGGGTGCTAGCAATTATTTCTGTATTAATTGAAATGTCATAGTAATATATTGCATTTACTCTGCTTCTTTCTCTGCCACAAGAGAGTGAGTTCGTGTCTATGCAGGAGTTTGCCTTTCTTCTTTGCCTTTGCTGCTGATGCCTGAGAGTCAAGTGACAGAAAGCAAAAGAATACAAGAATAAAATACAGCAAAATACAGTATATATGAATAATCTAATTTAATAATAAAAAGTTAATTAACAAATAAACACATCATCATCTTTAGCCTGTCTCACAGAGCAGGTAGTGGGTTAGCTAGCTAAATTTTGAGGTTATCCGTAGTGTAAAGCCCCTGACACACCAACCCGATAATCAGCCGTCGGACAGTCTGGCGAGGTCGGTGACTCGAGTCAGTTCGGTGTGTTCCGTGCCGTCGTCCGTCGGCCTTCATTTTGGCCGACCTGACATGCTCAGTCGGAAGGCGGGTACTGCTGGCAGTCGGACTCAAATGACCAATCTGATTGGTGGAGTGTTAACCAGGAAATGACGAGCGGGATTAGCGCGACTAACGCCTCTCAAAATCTGATGAAAATCCTTTAAACTGACCTTTGTCGATCTGAAATGAAGACAGATTCAGCAGCTGTATGGCCTATTTCTCGCTTAAAATGTTTTCAGAAACACGTTTCAGTGAACTATTTTAGTACAATATGAGATTGTATTCTGAACAAGCCGCCATGAAAGTCTGGCTTTGAATTTTCAGAGAAACCAGACCCACGTGACGCGTTCGTCCAATCAGGTGCCGTCGGCAGTCGGCATCGCTTCGGTGTGTTCCGAGGCACTTTTTTTTGGCCATCTCGGGGTGGCAGTCAGTCCAACTGCCTTTCCCGCTGAAGGTCGGCCGTCGGGTTGGTGTGTCACCGGCTTTAAACCAAGTTCAGTTGAAATGGGAAGTGATGCCCAAGACTCAAGGAGTAAAAAAAGAAGTCCAACAACTAGCAGTAAAAATCAGTGCTCCACTCTGGCCATGTAAAATGGGAAATAGCAGGTATAAGTGTGCTGAAAAAACTAAGATAGTTGAGGACCAGAGTGGGAGAACAGTTATTAAAGCCAGGAAACTCAAAATAGCTACAGTATAGGTGAACGTGCTTTAATGGGGTAAGTAGCGTAGAGTTAACTCACATGATCATCAAAGTGTACTATGACCATGTTCTTGCCAGTCCGACAGAAGACTCTACGGACTTTGCCAAAACGACTAAAGTGCTTCTCGATCACGTCTTTCCTGTTGTAGGCTGGAGGCACATTCATGCACCGGATGATGGTGCAGTCGGTGGGAGACATGCCGCTCAGGCTCTCCGAGCTCTCCCTGCGTCTGGCACCTCTCACAGGGGTTGTGATGCCAAGGTTTGAGTCGGGGGATTTTGCGGAGTCTAGAGAGGGTTGATGGGTAACAGGCAGACAACAGGATGAGTATATTCTAATAATGCAATCCATTCTTTTATTTCGCTGATATGTATGAAATTCACAGCAGAGGTTTAGTGGGAAAAAATGGATCCATTCATATTTCATGTTGCCCACCCCCAAATTTAAAGTTTTTCTTTAATTAAAAAATATCACTAATATGTATTTACTCCTACTAATTATAAATCCTAAGATTTCTTTACAAATGTGGAAGACTTGCAACTACTTTCACCACTTTTACAGAGAGGAGTCTTTCAACATGAGAACATTTGTTTGGTGATACAACTCACCAATATTTATCAATAGAAAGTAGAAAGTACTAGTATTTGACCATTTATTCAGGCATGCAAGAGTCATTTAAGAGTGTCTTTTAGTGCAGATTTCAGAAATGCATAAACACAACTGATACAAAATGCAGGTAATACATAGTATGTATGATTTGTACATCTCACCTGACTCTTCAGCTTTTTCTAGGACATTCCTGGTCAGAGCTTGCACTGTGGGTGGTGTAGTTGTAGGTAGGTCGTCACCCTGGGCTTGGATGTCTTCCCTCTCTGTCTCCTCCCACTTCGGCGCTTGTTGCTGAGTCTCCTTTGCAGCCTCTCGTCTCACTGGGTTAGAGACATCTCTACGAATACCACTTAATGCCCTACCAAATAAGCCTACTGGTGGGCCACGGGACCTCATTAGGGGCCTCTTTGAAGGGTGTCTTGGTGAATCTGCTTCTGCTGGAACATCCTCCTCCTCCTCTCCTACGGCATGCTTCTCTGGGCCGGTGCTGCCGACTGTTGGATCCTCCTTGCGCTTGGTGCCTTTGCTAAGTCGCGGAAATATATTTGGGTCTCCTAGTCCCTCAAGGTTGCTCCTTTTCTCCTCTGTACTAGTCTCTGCTTTAGCTTTGGTGTCAACAAAAACTGAGGGCTGACCACAACTGGTTCCTCCAAAAAGTGGTTTTGTCTGGGGCTGGAGGGCTTTGGCTGAAAAGCTAAAAGACGATGGGGTGGTGGGCTGGGTGGTTGGTACCTTAGGGCTGGAGCTGGAGGGTGCAGCTGGCTGAGAAAAGGTGAACTGCGGCGTGTTGTAAGAAGTGCTCCTATTGCCGGTTGTTAGTGGATTTTCCTGAGCAGAGATAGAGGGAGCTGCAGCTGGCTGTGAGAAGCTGAAGCCCAGCTGGCCAGACTGAGCCCCAGTGGGCAGAGAGAAGCCAGTGGTGGTGGTGGTGCTGCTGCTGCCGCCGCCCATGGTGCTGGAGCTTGTCTGGGACCCACTGCTGCCAAACGGTGAGCCGGACATTGCAGTAGTTTGAGGGTTAGCAGGCTCAGGGCTAGCACTGAAGATGGGTTTGAACACTGCCTCATTGGCCGGCTTGAAACTGTATTTGGGTGATACGAAGCCTCTGCTCTGCGTCGCACTCGGAGCTGTGCCAAATACACTGGTGGTGACACTGGTAGACGACGGCTGTCCAAACACAGACTGTCCAAAACCCAGTGGCTGAGGTTGCCCTAAGGCAGTGGTAGAGACAGAATCCATCTGGGTGTTTGAAAACCCAGGGGGCTGTTGGCCAAACCCAGGGGGCTGCTGACCAAATCCTGGAGCCTGCCCAAAGGCAGACGTCTGCCCAAATGAAGTCGTCTGGCCAAAGACTGAACTCTGGTTCGGTCCACTAGTCTGTCCAAAAGCTGGTGCAGTGCTATTACCAAAGCCTGAGCTACTCATTCCTACTGATGTCTGTCCAAATGCTGGAGCTTGGCTTATTGTTGGCAGCGAGGGGGTCTGTGCTGACGACTGTCCAAAGGCAGGGGTCTGTCCGAAAACGGTATTTCCATGAGGCGAGGGCTGATTTAAGACAGATGGTTGTCCAAACGCTGATGGTTGAAAAAAACCCATAGTTTGGGGCTGATTGCTAGGATTTTGCTGTCCAAATGACTGGAACAAACCAGTCTTCACAGCGTTGCTTGGGGCTTGGAAAGCTCCACCTTGTGGACTGCCAAACGGATTGGATTGATTCATGGCCCAAATATTAGCGGAGGTTTAGCTAGTATCCTTGGTTATTTGTTGAAATAAATGCTTCTCATCCAGGCATTTAAGCGGCATACATCTGTAACACTGTTCCCGTCTTTCAAGTTTGTCGATATACCACCCTATCACGTAGCTAAAAGTCCACAGAACACTATGAAGACACGAAGGAATAACAATACATAACGTTAAGCCGTTAGCCTAAGCTAACACCACAAACATTGTTTACCGTAAGTTAGCGTAGCTAAATTTGTTCCATTGCCCTTAAAAGTTGTTATATTGACACAACGAAAAGTCCCGAGGAAACACAGAAAAAGTATGCAACTTTGGATACGAAAAAAAACTCTCACCTTTCACAGTTTGTGTTTGCTATGTTGATTTTTTTTTTAAGTTCAAACGGTTCAAACACATTTTCCCACATCCGGTTCCGGTCCGACAATCTTTTAGGTCCCCGTTATGGCTATCCCCGCTACTGCCAACGTTGTGACCGATTCATTGGTCAAATAGGTTTTCCACAGGCGAGGAGCCATTTTCCGTAAACGTTAGAATATGTTTAATGTCTCTCAACTATGTTGTTATCTAGCTACACACCCCAGAGAAAGCGTACATAATCAGTTTCGGGGACGTAACGTTACATGTTGCTACTGCCGCCGGGACGTGTCACCTTGAATTCTGCCTGCCGCTCTTTGGCTAACGCAAAGCTGACCCACTCTTATCGTACCGCCACAGAAGTATTGCAACTGGCCGTGGTCGGTGGTTGGATAGTTTCAACGTTATCTATGTCTCAGGAATTGCCAAATAACCGTTTTCTCTTTTTACGCCGAATTTTAAAATGGGAGTAGTGCTGCGGAATCTCCAAAAGGTGGTGCCTCTTCGCCGCGCCAGACTGCGCAAGGATGTTGATACACTGAGGCACATACTGGGCATCCACAAATTTGACCTGGGCATCGTTTGCGTGGATAACAGCAGGATTCAGCAAATTAATAATATATACAGAAAGAAAAATGTGCCAACTGATGTCCTCTCATTTCCATTCTACGAGGTAAATACGACTACATGTCAACATATTACCGTAAGCCTGGTGTCATCTGCTCCCATAAAGCTGTACTAAACTGTACTACATGCTTTCCCTTCAATAAGAAGGAGAGCCCAACTAGAATGTGGTGGTGGGTAGGGTTGACCAAGAATTTTTCTATTAGTTATTGTATGGACTTCTTGAAACAGTCACAACTGAAATGGTACTTTAACTTATTTTTAGGACCTGAGGCCTGGTAAACTGCCTTCCCCCCTTCACAGGGATGAGCTGAACCTTGGGGACATTTTCTTGGGTGTCGAGTTTGTGATGAAGCAGTGTAAGGAGGAAGCCCTAGATCTGCATGGAACCCTCACTGTAAGTAGCTGGAGAAGCAGTGGCAGCAAAAACTGTCCTGTCCTGTTAGTAGTGTCCTATACACTGTCCTGTGACTCCCATGACTGTCCCGGGACAGTCAGACACTGTCCTGTACACTATGACTCAGAGACACTGTCCTGTGACTCCATGACTGTCCCGGGACAGTCAGACACTGTCCTGTACACTATGACTCAGAGACACTGTCCTGTGACTCCATGACTGTCCTGTACACTGTCCTGTGACTCCATGACATTCATGGAGTCACAGGACACTACTAACCGGACAGGACAGTTTTTGCTGCCACTGCTGCTGAGTACCCTGTGTATCACCAATAAACTGAAATCTCTTAGAAATGCAGGCTGTTGATTGTTTCACAAACATTTTATTTAATTTTTTTAATAAAACTGCTTTGTTCTGCATTTGATACTGTAATTCAGGTCTTAAACTATGACTTCCACCATCCTGTCTGTGTTTGCAGTGACATTAGCTGACATTAACTGCTCCTTTTGCCTCATGTTTTAGGTTGTCACTGCACATGGTATCTGTCACCTGTTGGGCTACAGACATGAGACGGAGGAAGAGTGGACTGAGGTTTGTAGAGATTACATGGTGAAAGAATGTTTATGTGCAAAACACATTTAAAGAGTCTGTTCAGCCGAATTACAAAGTAAAAAAATTCTCACTTAACTACTGTTATGTTTTGGTTTTGTGTCCAAATGTATTTGTGACAGTTCTGCCTCCAATACAGTTGAGATGAATGGGATTTCTTTTTTCACTCAACACTGCAAATTGTAATCTAAAATATTTATCTGAAACGTCTTAACCAGAAAACTCTCCTTGTTAATCCACAGAAGACAAGGTTATCACTTTTTATGGGACTGTCTCTTTGGTAATACAAGTAGTTCCAGTAAAAGTTGTTCGAAGCTGGTCTGTGGGTCATCTAGAGTAATGGGAACTGTTTTGGGAAAGCGACATAGCTGTCAAACTATTCAAATGTAATATAAGATTAACAAAGATCTTTGTTGTAAAAGGGTAGAGTATCAGAGGCAGACATTTAAAAGAAGCATGGCTAGATACTGTATTGCTGAAGCCAATTAAGCAAATATGTTTCTTTAAAATTCTTTGGGTTACTGGCCGTTTAACTGAACATATGTCGCAAACTAACTGGAGAAAAGTCTTATTTGTCCAAGCTTTTTTCCTATCCATCTATGAAATGCATTCTTGTTAAATCAGGTTTTATCTTTCAAGCATAAAAATTGCAACACATATTTGTACATGGCAAACTCTGCTCACATAACTGTTGTAGATCTGTATGATTTGATGGCTTATTTCTATGCTGTTTGGGTGCTACTGAAAGTGAATTAGGGAACCTTGTTAATATGGGAATTAACTGATTTAAATCAGAATGTTTTCTCACACTGTAAAGCATAGAGGGGGTAATATGTTCAAAATTTAAGTTTAAATTTGTTTCCAGATGCTGCAGAGGGAACACTACATTTTAAGTGAGTACAACAGACTCACAGGGAGACATCTGGAGCCACTGATGAAGAGATGCAGTCAGGACAGGTGACAATGACTGTCAACCTGCCAGCTTTACACTCACACTATGGTGCTTGCTATTGTTTTTCACTACCTTTTTAACCAGGTGGACTACTGTTCTGAGTGTATTTACTGTCATGCTGTCTTCTCCACAATCTGCGACTACTGCTTTTAAGGACTTTAATCAACCGGCAGACGTACAGCGGTTTGATTGTGGATATCATCTTCAAACACTGGATGTGAGTGTTGTTACAGAGTTTTAAACATCAAATAAAAAAAAATAAGTCTGTGCACTTTCACTGTAATATTTTATTAAAATCTGCTTTAGGAAGAGTTGTGTATGAAGGGTAGAAAAAGCTGTTCATATGTACTTCACAAATACATTACACCCTCTTTACACTGCATCTGGGACAGGATGTTCAGGAAAGCACAATGTTTCAGAAATGTAAAGCAAGTCAGTCCAAGGCTGACATAAACAGGAGAACCAATTTGTGAGTAACTTTTGCCTGCTTTCACAACCGGGTATACGTTCATGGTGTAACAGAATACTGTACTTCAAGGAGTCAGCAAATGGTAATACACACTTCCTAAAAACCCAACCATATATGCCTGGGTATAATCAAGAATATCATTTAGTCCATACCTGTTTTACAATGCTATAGTATAGATTTTCTTTTGTTGTGAGGAGTAGAAGAAATAATGTGTAGTCTGAAATGTGGTTTAATTTTTACAGTGGAAAAAGCTGTACAACCAGTGTCTAGTATTGAAACCAGTACAGGAATAAAATACTTTTGTTCCATTCTATATGCAAGCACGCCTGATAGGAACTAGATGAACAGGGTTAGCAGAGGTCTTAGGTATCAAGTACTCTTTACTGGCCTTAAAGATGAATTTAAATACATTACACTATAGCTAGCTTCCTTCGGGCGAATTACTTATTTGCCATGGCATAACTGGATGGGTTAAATATAAATCAACCCTATGTTGCAATAAATAGAAAATCTGTTGGCTTTTTATAAAGAAAAATCTGTCCGACATTGTTTGACAAATTCAAAAACAAGATTGTGCAACTTTAAAGTAAAGCTTGTATACACATTTATAAAAAAGTTTTCTTGGGAGGCACAAAGTCAAAATCCCAAAAGAATAAAGTAGGCGTTAGAAAGAAAAGCTCGGTAAAAACAGGCTTTGTTATTAGAGCTTAATGATTTTTTTTCCCCCCAAATCTATAATATGGAGACAACCAGACACTCACAGATTAGTTCATAGGTCAAGCACAAAAAGTAAAAGTAACAGAAAACATCCACACACTGACAGAAAGCGGTTTTAAATTGGCCAGTTTGTGCCAGAACATAAATATTGCACCAAATGTACCCGCTAAATACAACACCCCTAACTCTATAATAGCTTATACTCCAACATAGAATAGCATCTTTATTTAGTTAATATAGGAAATAAAGGGTCTGTAAAACATACAATCCATTGAGCACCAGCGACATCTGGTGTTTGATAGTTGCTTTAAGTGAAAAGTCTGAATGAACGGCATTAAAGAAGTGTATCAAGAAACAAAAAAAAACCTTTACAAAACAGTTTGATAAAAATCATAGCAAAGAAAAACTCCAGCCCCAAAAACATGGAGGCAAAATTTGATCCACTGAACATTTCTAACTGCATTTCTTGTATCTTAAAGAGTCTTGACAGTTTTGCACCCGTGTTGGCATTTACAGGTACTGAATTAGCAGAGCATTTAGTGATTTGTAGAGGGAACGAAGCGTCTGAAGACGACCAAAGGAGGACGGCAATCAGTAGTACTCCAGGCTGTTCAGAGCAGAGCTCCATCTACTAGGGTTCAGCTGTGGATGTGTGTGTGGGCGGCTGTCCAAAGATGTAGCGCTCAGAGGGGCTGCAGGACATTCCTTCCAGCCTCTGAAGGCGTGCTGGCTCCAGATCTCTCCATTTCAGACAGCTGCTCAAACACATCCCTGAGGAAACACCAGATAAAAGCGTGTCAGAGCCCCTTACAGCGAACTCATGTGATGCCCTTTGAAATAGAACCCACAAACATGTACTACTACAAAACATAGTCCAGTATGCGTGTGCTTGTTCACTAGTGTCTGCTGTGTGAAACCTGTGACTAACCGAAATTACAAAATATTGTTGCATTGCAACAGTATTTACTCCTTTGGGGTCAATGCAGCCTAAAGATTAAGCAATCACAATTTATTTGACACAACAGCCTCTGCAGTCTGCACTATTTCTGTACCTAACGGGTCAAAGAGGCTGCCTTACGAGTACAAATGCTACACTGACATAAGACACTAAAAATTTCTGCCAAAAAAATAGTCAGCCAACCCACTTGTGCATGTAGAAGAAGATGTATCCGCTGCGGTCCCGGTCTCGCTGGACAGCTGCTTCCTGTGTGCGTGACACATCCAGGTCGTTGTAGGTCAGCCATGACTGCTTCTTCATGTCATACACGTCACTGATGTAATGGCCTAGGGTGGAAAATAAAGAACGTTTATTTGTGGACACTCAAGTGAGAACAGGTAGTGATGTGACATGCCCAGTCAGACCAAAGATTGGTGATGAGACAAAACCGATATAGAACGTTTCAGGGGTCTGAACTGGCCCATTTTGGCTCAACTCAAGCCAGCGGATTGGGTCACCTGCAACTCTGCTCGTCAAGTCGCCAGTGGCTGCTTTTAAAACGCATGGCATGTCACCTGTTAGAAGAGCCAATCAGCCCTTAGCGAAGCAAAGTCAGCTACAGGGTCAGTTACGAGAGAGAGAGAGAGCGAGAGCGAGAGACTAATAGCTTTATTTTCAGTTTCATCACTACTAGAAATGTAACTATAAGCAAGTATCTCACTATCCTATTTGAAGACGCTACAAATGATATGCGGCTACAAAAATAGCCTGAAAAGTCTTAGTACAGAGAGTCGTTGCTATGGAGGTGATACACCACCTCATATAGTCGTAATTGGTGTAAACTGGCAGGTTTCAGAATGTTGCAGACTGGCGCATTGCAACTACCCGTAGTTGCACGCTTCAACTTGTTGCGTCTTTGCTCTGAACAGGGCTTAAGGTAGGCAGGATGTCATTCCAACCAAAGACTTTACCAGGTGAGTGCAGGCACCTGAATCTATCAGGTCACAGACTGTGGTAATACTGCTTATTGAGGATAAGTTGTACCAAGGTGTAAATATCATGCATTATGACATAACAAGGTAAGTCACTCTATTACACTATATACAAACATCATTGAGACCAAATATTAAATCTCTTTTGAAAAACGGCAGCTGTAAAGCAACTCCTTTGCTGTACTTTGCATTAACGTTGATATAAAATTTATCTACGCACAGAAGCACAAATACACACAAGTGCTCACCAGAGGAGGAGCTGCTTCCAATGTGACTGACGACACTGATGAGTCGAAAAGAGTTGGCCAAGTCTCCGCTCTGTGGATTAGAACGTTTAGAAGCAGGTTACTATGAATGGAAGCAGCTCAGTATATCTGATGTTTACACTATCTATCTATCTATCTATCTATCTATCTATCCATCTATCCATCTATCCATCTATCCATATCTATATATTAGTACAGCTAGAAAAAATAGCCAGACTACTACTTTTACGCAGGAAGGATTTTACTTAGTGTGCAGCTCACAATAGTTGCTTTTCAGTTTATTGTGGAAGTAAAAAAAAAAAAAATCCTTAATCTGGACTGTCTACTCATTTAAAATCCTAAAGCAGATGTGTGGCAGCAGGATGTTAAGTACCTCAGCGTTCCTCTTCAGGTTCTCAGTCTCTGCTTCAGAGTACTCCATGTCCAGCACATCCTCGTTGCCAGAATCATCATCTGAGCACAGTAACTCAGGAAGAGAGTTGTTAAACTCTGTTGGGTGAAAAAGGAGGTATTGGATACTTGTCAGGCATTTTCACAGCACTGAGTCTGATTAAACAGTGTCATTACGTGCTCTGAGCACATATGCCGTAACTGACACAGTATAAGTGCTATAGTTGCTTTGCAGTGATGTCAGCCTAGGGTTGTTTGTGTAAAAAGGAAAGAACAAACTGAAAAAAATGAGGAAAAAAAAACACTTAAATTGAGACTGCTTTGGAGTAATTTTCAGGGCTCATGAGTTTCAACAAGCACCTTTTCAACATTCACTAAGTCTTGGTTCATACCTTGCAGACTGAGCTCAGTGGCCCTCTTCAGATCATCATCCTCTCTTAACTCTTGGGCCTCCTATATGGTGGTGAGGTGAAGACAAGGCATTACAATGACATTACATCTAAGAAATTTGAACATTGCTTTTTCACTCTGGTCATGTCTGCTTGCTCATAAAGTACATTCTTCACTACTGTAATGTAAGTAACAATAGCTCAGCCCGCCTGGATAGTCAACATGATTTTTTATTATTATTATTTTAGTTTCTTTATTTGGCACTCACCACAACTATCTTAAGTCTGCATATTTGACACCAGTAATGGTTTCATAGTATTATAGTGCTAGAGTAGTATTAAGATGCAGCACCATTGTTCCTTTCCTGAAGGTTTGGCCATGTGGCCTTTGATCTTACATGCTCCTGAAGGCTCTGGGCCAGAGCCTGTTGTAGCTCCTGTTCTTCCCTCTCCTGATCCAGACTGTACTGCTGGACCCAGTCCAGTTCTCCCTGCTGCACCACACTCTCTGGAGTCTGGTTCTCCTTGTTCTCATCCATGGTCAAGTCCAGGGAATCCAGCACATCTACACGACATCAACACATACACAAGTCAGTTAACTTAAATACTAGTGATGTTATCTCCACTTAAAAAAACCTTTATAGTAGGGCTGGGCGATATGGACCAAAAGTCATATCCCGATATATTTTGGCTGAATATCGATATACGATATATATCCCGATATTTTTTTCCGCGAAGTGAGAGCAAATGTTCAGTCAAAGCCCAAATCAAATATGACATGTCACAAGTAGTTTCATAGAAACAGTTGCAAAATCAAATAAATAATAAACCGGTTTCTTCACCTGGTTCATGATTAAATGCTCAGCTGTTCAAATAACAATAAAATGTAAACCTAAATACTGTATAACAGGAGTAACTTTTTTGAAATCAAAGCTCCATAGGCTATTTGTGATTCGTTCCAAAGGTCAATTAAGCTTTTGATATTAATATAATCTACTTTGTTCAAAATGTAATGCCTCATGCCTGTAAGCCTAGGTTATAGTCCCATTCTTCCACTTGATACTGCTTCCACTTAAGTAAACTAAAAGATGAACTATCGACTACAAAACAAAGAAACTAATTAATGTGTTAATACAAAGAATATTTATTATGATCGGTTCACAGATCGAGGTTCAAAGCGAAACTTCACCCTTCTGAACTAAGAGTTTCTGCTTCAAGGTGAAGTTTAAACAGACTGAAATGTCCAGGCTCATTCCTCCACTATTTATTTCTGTATGTATTTATGCGTTACATGTAATTTTAACGGGCACTGAGCTCCAGATCCTGCAGCGCCGGTCGCTGCCCCGCTGTAGCCTCTCTCCGTCCGCCTGCCGCCGGCAAACTTAGTGGAACTTTCCCCGATATCGACATACAGTTCGTCCTGGACTACGTGTAAGATCCTACCGATCACCACTCTGTCTTTGGCTGGTCCGATCTGGATCAGCGCGGGGCCGAGCGCGGCAGCGGCTACCTGTGTTTTTGCCCGGGGAAGAGCACGGCGGCCCACGGGGCTCTCCGCCTCCCGCTGCCGGAGCTCAGATTGCTGGTCAGGCGGCATATATAATCATAAAACACATTGTCACCTGTTAAATGTTATCCATTGCGGTTTGTTCTTTTCATTTCCTCTATCGAACATAATTAAGCAGTACAAAAGTCCGGCATCTTTAGCGTTGATCTGAATGCTTCGGACCCCTGTTCCAAGATGGCGGCGGGTTTTGACGTATGTTTAGAACCTCACGGCGACATATCTATGGGAGCAAGGATCACATTTGAACTATATCGATATATGCGATATGGTCTAATTCCATATCTCATTTAAAAATATATCGATATATTTGTTTATATCGATATATCGCCCAGCCCTACTTTATAGTCGGGTTTAATGACGACAATGTTACTTTGCCAAGACCTATTCATTTTGGCTAGGCTTGGGCAATATATTGATATTATATTGATATGAGACTGGATACTGTCTTATATTTTGGATATCGTAATGACATGACTTAAGTGTCATATTTTCTTTCTGGTTTTACAGGCCACATTACAGTAAAGTGATGTCATTTTCTGAACTTACTGGACTGTTCTCAACAGACTGTTCTAGCTATTATTTTCCTTCACTAACTCAGTCATTATATCCACATTACTAGGGTTGGGTACCATTCACATTTTTATTGTTACAGATACTCGAATACTCCGGTACCCATCGGAACCTTTTTGGGTACTTTCCCCTTTGTAATAACAAAAAATAATTTCAGTTGTAAAAATAATTCCACCTCTCCCTACAACCTATTAAATCAAATAATTTAATTTCTTACTCACTGTAACTTTTATTCTTGTATTTGCATATTAGTCTATTTCAGCCCATTTTGTTTTTATGACCATTTTTAATTGCTCTTTAATGGTTTATGTAAAGCACTTTGAATTGCCTTATTGCTAAAATGTGCTATAGAAATGCAGTTGCCTTGCCTTATAACCTCAGCCTGTCACCAGGGCATAGAAACCACTGTTGTGCCTGCTTGTCTCAGAGGAAGTGTAACGTCAACAACACCGCGTACGTGTAATATTTTCGTGAAAGCAGCAATAGTCAACCCTGCAATATCGATATACTTATTTGGTCAAGAATATTGCAATATTGAATTCTCTCCATATCGCCCAGCCCTAATTTCAGCCAACCAAGTTTTTGTTTGAATGCAGAAAGCCACACTGATTTCAAGCAGTGTGAACTATCAAGACAAGTCATTGTATTACATTTTAATATGCTACATTTGTACAATCCCTCTATTATACGGTGTTTATATTTTAAAAGACGAGGAAAAATGTACTGACCCCTTTTAGAAACCCCACCTACTGAACGTCGTTGGACTACCTGCAGGCTGCTTGCTGTCCGTTTCCAGCAGATCTGTATGATAGGCCAGGTCATGGGCATCTGTGTCCCCAAAGCCTGTGTCTGGGCTGCTGGTTGGCTCATCCTCCATGGGGGGTGGAGCCGAGAGCCCGGCCTCTTGACGACTCATCTCCAGCACAGCTGCCAGCATTTCATCGTCATTTATGCCACTGAAATCCGCTGACTCCATTGATGCTCCTCGCTAAAGACACACAAAACAGTATCAAAACAGCCACAGAAAAAGGAGTCTGAATAATAATTGGCATGTCTGTCAGCAAATGCTTACCTCTTCCGGTCGGTCATCATCATCAGGCAGACCGCTGCTAAGGCGTCGCTTGCGGCTCACAGTCGCCTTTTTTATAGGCTCTTCTTCACAGTCAGAGTCCAAGAGGTTAGACGTGCAGCTAGAGTTGACCACTTTCTCTCCAATCCTTCTAAACACACACACACACACACACACACACACACACACACACACACACACACACACACACACACACACACACACACACACACACACACACACACACACACACACACACACACACACACACACACACACACTAAGTGATTGGCACACTTAAAGCTATAGTGCACAACTTTTTTTATATTAATGAACGTCCGTTACATTCAAGCCATTGCCAAATGAGTTGCTACAAAGCTAATTAAGACCATCAATGAGCTCAGTCTGTAATCAGCTCCACACAACTCCATCTGTATTTCTCACTATGGCTATGCTCAGAAGATTGTGTCCTCCGGTGACTTTCCCGCGCAGAAGCTTGAGTGAAGATAATTACCTCTTCTGAAGAGTCCATCGTGTTTTGTTTTTTTATCCTTCCGTGGCCTTCTTGGCTACGACAGTGTTGTTGTCATTACTTAGAATTCCTTATGGGGGCGACAGAAACTACGCACTATAGCTTTAAGTCCCTTTCCTAGTCATGCAATATGTGACCGATTACACACATTTTATTTTTAGATGATCTCTTTGGCATTATTACTACCAAGGCACTCCTATACACACATTTTATCAAGGAGGCTGAGTACAAAACAAGTAGCAGCAGACTTAGGAGTTCGGAGCTTTGCCAAAAAGGTGGAGTATGCGATTCTGGGGAAAGATTGTTGATATTTGAACTCGACACCCAAACAAATACACCACCCTCATTCTGAACATTGCCCCTTTTGCTCCCAATGCTGTGTATGAATTTTTTTTCAGCTCACACAAAATGGATAGCTAGTGGACCGTGAAGAGATATTCACTGAATTTGACAAAAAAAGTGAATTGGATTAGAATCGCAGACTTCACCTTTAAGTTATGGCCAGTGTAAATGTAAACCTTCCTTCTTTTTCTCCGTTTAACATTATTTGAAAGTCTAGCAGAACAAGCAGTACTTACCGGAGAGGTGCGGTGGAGGAGTTGACCAACTGTGATGTTTTCAGTGTTCTGGACCTTCGAGAACAACAAAGAAAAGGTTAAGAAACCTAAATATTTGCCATCTTCCCCTAGCCAAAGAAGCCAAATTAAATGCAAGTCAATTGCAAAGCTTTTAGCTACAACCCTACTGAATCACTCAATTGTTCAGGATGTAATTACCCAGAAAGTAAAAAGTTTAAAGTTATTATTACATTTTATTTGAGAGAGCATGTCTTACATGGAGGCTTGGGAACTCCAGCCGAGACTAATAGGGGGTCGTGTGGATTCAGTGCAGTGGGACAGCAGGGTCAGGTATCGGGGAATCACCACCTGCTGTCCCAGCTTGCTGTTTAGAGACAGCTGAGCATTGAAGCTGTACCGTTTCAGGTGTAGGATGAGCACTCTGTGGGGAGAATAGATCAATCAAAAATCTGAAAGTTGTGGCTTCTTTGTTTAAGTGCTTCTTTTTTGCAGATAGATAGATCAAATTCAACGGCAAGCATTTAACAATATGTGTGACAACTTCTCACTGTGCATTTCACTCTCAACAGTCTGTATGTAGATACCTGGGCAGTTTGCTGAATTTATGTGCAACAGTAGCAGACTTTCCATTGCACTTCTCACATGAGTACTCAATTTCCTCCATCTGCAGAATAAACAAGTAACTACATTAAACATTACACACACAAATGCATATAGTTGAAGCCTGTTTGTTTCATTAAGGGATAGTTAGTTGAAAAAGGAATATAACAAGCTTGGAAAGTGGACAAAGGTTAACCTTTTTAGGTTTTTTATGCAGTGGAATTTTACCACGGAGAGCAGCGCTAGAGCAGTGAGAGCTAACTCGGCAGCTACTTCTGGGGACCAAAATTAATCCTTAGAAGTAGCTGCACACCAACTGACAAAAAACACAACAAAAACACTGCACGACTTGAAGAAACTCAGTCAATCTTTCATAGAAATTCAATTGAACTATAACCTGTTTATGCAAAAGACTCACCCTAAAAAAGAGATCAAGAGAATCCTGGATAGAGCGAAGCGGGAGTGTTTTCTTTCGCCGTGGTAGGTCGATGGACATGTCATTGAACTGCTCTCTCTTGGTCACTACTTCGCCACAGCTGCAAAAGAACATGAAGGTATTATCACACCATTTGTTTTCTGCAGAGTCACAACAGTTTTGGCAAATACATCACAAAGATGCACGGCAAGGATAAATTCAGATGATCGAGCAGGAGAGGGACCTCACCCTTTGCAGGTGATGGTGTGCAGCACCTCAAATTCCATGTTGACTGCCACAGGGCAGGTGTAGATGCGGGAGGTGTCCGCTTCGTCACCAGGCTCTGCCTTGGATGCCAATGAAGCTGTCTCCTGGCCATTCTCACACACCACCGAGGACGATGATGGTGCAGCAGCTTCATTTGTCCAACTCTTGTTCATTTTCTCCACATCGTCCTTTAACTGGTCCAAACACTGGCTCAGAAACTCATGAGCATCCTGGTAAACAATGTCACACGCAAGGACTTAATTAAGTACAATGAATAAACATAAGAGGAAGGTTATGTAAAAAAACAATGAAATGTCTCAGTACAACTTCAGTGTTTTGATACAGAAAGCTGAGAGACATATCTACATAGAATACAGTTCATTTCTTTTAATTATTTTGTTATATTTGTACATACTTGAGATTATTTTTAAGAGATTAAGAGAAAGTAAAAGACTTACAATCCAACATTTTTCTGGTACACAATATTGTATCTATTTCAGGTAATCTTTCAAGTACCAGTAAACCACAACGGCTCTGAACTGTTGATTCTAGAGGACGATCTTACATTCTGCATGTTGCCAGAGAAACGCTCAGCTGTTGAGGAGATGGCACTTTTCACTTTCCTCAAGAGGTCCTTTTTTGTTTCTGGACAGCCCACGTCCTTTTTAACCATAAGGTGAGCAAAACGCCTGCAGACAGTGAAGATATCACACAGAATTAAGTACTTTTAATAAGGCCAGCTAGCAAAGCACATGAATGAACAAATGATTTTCTACACAGATGGTAAAAGTTCCTTTAAAAATCCTAAACTTGTTAAAGTTCCTTTAAAGGCTCAGTTGGTAACTTTTATAAAAATGACTGTTTGCCGAGCTGTCACTATATCCTGATAGAAGTACAGGAGACAGATAATCCTCTGACCCCCCCCTCTTAGTTCTGCTAATGGCATTCACAAGTTTCCACCACGCCTAAAGATCATCACTGACACTGCATTAAAGACTCCTTGGCTCGGAGTAGTTGTTTTCTTTACGCCATTAAGAGCAACAGTAAGAGTTTCAGCAAATATGACAAAACTTATTTTTTATGGAAGTTACCAACTGTAGCTTGAGAATCTGTAGGACATCATCTTACGTAGTACCTGAGCAATGCATTGATGGGCACCTTCTTCCATGGGATGCTCTGCCTCAGCATGTCATTGGAGAAAGAGGGGAGGCTGAAGAGGGACTGCAGGATGGCGTTCATGTAGCAAGTGTTGCCCAGGTTGGAGAATCTGTTAAACATAAATTAAAAGGATTTACACAATGCATGAGAAAAAAAAAAAGAAAGTACTTTCATGTACAGCCCATCTGGCATATTCTTACCCTTGCAGCGGGGTCTGAGGCTGGGTCAAAGTGGAAGGCCTCTGTTTGTTCCAGCCACTGTAGTCCATAGAGGGGCGTACCTTCTTGAAGGGAGTTGAGTGATTGGGCAGCATGAGGCTTCTCTTGGCTGTAGTGGTCTGCGCTGTACTGGATGGGCTGGGGGGTTTACATTTTGAAAATCACAAATCACTTGTAGATGTGTGCTAACCCAATGCATTTAACACTCATACCTGCAAACTCAGAAGGGCTGAAAAAGGTGACTCACTCCATCCATCCATCCATCCAGTTTGGACATACCTTCTCATTCAATGCGTTCATTTTCATGACTATTTACATTATAGATTCTCACTGAAGGCCTCACAACTGTGAATGAACACATATGGAATTATGTACTTAATAAAAAAGTGTGAAATAACTGAAAACATGTCTTATATTTTAGATTCCTCAAAGTAGCCTCCCTTTGCTTTTTTGATAGCGCTGCAAACCCTTGGTGTTTTCTCAATGAGCTTCATGAGGTAGTCACCTGAAATGGTTTTCACTTCACAGGTGTGCTTTGTCAGGGTTAATTTGTGGAATTTTTTTCCCATATTAATGGGGTTGGGACCATCAGTTGTGTTGTGCAGAAGTCAGGTTGATACACAGCCGACAGCCCTATTGGACAACTGTTAGAATTCATATTATGGCAAGAACCAATCAGCTAAGTAAAGAGAAACGAGTGGCCATCATTACTTTAACAAATGAAGGTCAGTCTGTCCGGAAAATTGCGAAAACTGTAATGTGTCCCCAAGTGCAGTCGCAAAACCCATCAAGCGCTACGAAACGGTCTCACATGAGGACCGCCCCAGGAAAGGAAGACCAAGAGTTACCTCTGCTGCTGAGGATAAGTTCATCCGAGTCACCTGCCTCAAAAATTGCAAGTTAACAGCAGCTCAGATTAGAGACCAGATGAATGCCACACAGAGTTCTAGCAGCAGACACATCTCTAGAACAAGTGTTAAGAGGACACTGTGTGAATCAGGCCTTCATGGTCAAGTAGCTGCTAGGAAACCACTGCTAAGGAGAGGCAACAAGCAGAAGAGATTTGTTTGGGCCAAGAAACACAAGGATTGGACATTAGACCAGTGGAAATCTGTGCTTTGGTCTGAGGAGTCCAAATTTGAGATGTTTGGTTCCAACCGCCGTGTCTTTGGGTGACGCAGAAAAGGTGAACAGATGGATTCTACATGCCTGGTTCCCACCGTGAAGCATGGAGGAGGAGGTGTGATGGTGTGGGGGTGCTTTGCTGGTGACACTGTTGGGGATTTATTCAAAATTGAAGACCTACTGAACCAGCATGGCTACCACAGCATCCTGCAGCGACATGCCATCCCATCCGGTTTGCGTTCATTTATTTTTCAACAGGATAATGACGCCAAGGACCAAGAAGGAGAGTGATGGGAGTGCTGCGTCAGATGACCTGGCCTCCACAGTCACCGGACCTGAACCCAATCAAGATGGTTTGGGGTGAGCTGGACCGCAGAGTGAAGGCAAAAGGGCCAACAAGTGCTAAGCATCTCTGGGAACTCCTTCAAGACTGTTGGAAAACCATTTCAGGTGACTACCTCTTGAAGCTCATCAAGAGAATGCCAAGAGTGTGCAAAGCAGTAATCGGAGCAAAGGGTGGCTACTTTGAAGAAACTGGAAGACATGTTTTCAGTTATTTCACACTTTTTTGTTAAGTACATAATTCCATACGTGTTCATTCATAGTTTTGATGCCTTCAGTGAGAATCTACAATGTAAATAGTCATGAAAAGTGTGTGTGTGTGTGTATACGTACATACATACATACATACATACATACAAACAACCACTGGTTGGGAAAAAGGGTATTTTACAACAACTTTGAATGCAGAAGACTGGTGAGGTGAATTTCAGCAATATCTGTGTTGTTTTTCAGACAATGGTAGCTGTTGTTGGAATCCTCTAGTGAAATACAGACACACTTTTACACCGTTTAGCTATCAGCATTTTAACTGTGTTTACTCCAGCTGCTAGCTAACGGTAGGCTAACATTACCTGTTGTTGAGTGTAGTGTTACCGTAACTAGCGTCCTGTGCCGCCATGTTTCAGTTCCCTCTAATGTCCGTTTTCGGAGCATCAGAGAGAAGCGCAGGCATTTAAGTAGCACCTAAATCCGCGTTGCTATTTGGTCCGGTAGATAACGGTCATTAAGGCACCGGTGCCGTATTAGCACCGGGATTTTCGCCAAAAAGCGACAAGTTCGCAGGTATGAACATTGCTAGCTGACGACTAAAGAAACTCACCGGTCCAGGAAAGAGTGGCTCTGGCTGTAGTCTTTAGTCCCAGATCGGCTGCCATAGAATGATGTTGGCTGAAGGGGAGTTGAACCCAGTGGAGCTGGGGGTAAAGGAAAAAGTGGGATAAAACTCAAATAAAAAAAAAAAGTCAATTTTAGGTCTGAATATACAGGTAAATGTTCTACTATCCCCTTAGGGTGGCAGTAGCTCAGTCCGTAGGAGTATGGACCAAAGTACAGAGTGTGGATTGGTAGCTGGAGAGATGCCCGTTCACCTCCTGGGCACTGCCATGTGCTCTTGAGCAAGGACCCGTACCCCCCCACCCCCCAACCGCTCAGGGAGCTGGTCCAGCACTGGCAGCCCACTCACTGACATCTCTCCATTTGTGCATGAATAGGTCCTGAGCATGTGTGTGTATTTCAGGCCTGTGTGTAGTGATTTCTAACAAACTGAGTGTAAATTGTAATTTCCCCACTGGGGATCAATAAACAGTATAAATTACTGACTCAAACATTGCAATCGACAGTTATAAAATCTCCAGAAGTTATGAAGGATAAATGTAACATGCAAATTTACTTTTACAGAGTAATTGAATACAGTAAGCAGCAGTATATGGGTAGTGTTGCGTTGTTTGAGTTGTAGATGTAGAAGTTTACCTGAGCTCCTGTTCTCCTCTGCCTGCTTCAGCTTATCTTTGCAGCTCTGTAGAAACTTTCTGGATGGATCCAATGTGGCCTTGTTGTTGCTAAGAAAATATATGTTTACAGATTTTTACCTCACTGAGGAAACTATGGAAGAATTTATGAAAACCCAAAACACTTGTATGCACTTTGAATAACAATCTAGAATTTTTCATTTACAATGACCAATGGCCATTACACATGTATATAAAACAAATTTCACTAATGTACAGTATATATTAAAATTATGGTATCCATCTGACCATCAGATGAGGAAACAAAAATTATATGGAAACAAAAACACAAACAACGTAAGCCGTTCCCGTGGTGGAAGTGTTTCCATCCAATGGCTTTAAAGCAAATGAAAACCTGTGCGTAATGATGTCACATGCTGTTTTGCGTTCAAATTGGTATATTGAATTGATTTGAGACATTTTATCGTGTTTCCATTCATTTTCACACTGAATCGCAACAGCGTTGTCGCAACAACATTCAAGCTGACATTCGCGAACAAAGTTTTGCCAGACAAAATGGATTGCGCCATTAACCTACAAATGATTCATTTTGCACAAGTTGTAATAGTGCTAATGTGCCAGCTGATAGCGACATATCACGCTATAATGAGAAAACCAATTCACCACTTCTGACCTGTACAGGTGAGTCTGTTTAACCATAAAATAACCTAAAAAACTTTATCGCAATTCATTATTTATTAGGAAAATAGCGTTTCCATCAGCGTTTATCGCATAAGCCGTGTATATATCGATCAAGAGAAAATCAGATGAGACCTAACGTATAAACTTTGAGTCGATATTCAATCGAATTTTACTGTTTCCTTATGCCATTTTTATTCAATATCAATTCACATAAAAACGTGTGGATGGAAACATAGCTACTAAACAACAGGAGATTGTCCGTTTGAGATGCGTTCTTACTGGAAATACTCTGTTTGATTTAGACTAGAAGTGGCGCAGTTTGTAATTTGGCAATTTTGCCGTTCCTTAGTTTGTCTGACGATTTCAGCTTATTCTTCACCCTTGGGTATTCGTTTCGGTCTAGTTTTGCACGAGCCGCAAGAAACGTCATCAATTCCAACTTGCTTGCTGTGAATTCTCACACTTTGGACTCAATCGAAGATTACGCGGACTTCGTACTTGCCGTCATGTCCGATCTGACCGATTCGGAAATTTACGTTCTCACATCCAGCTCCGCCGGGTAATGTCTAGATGATTTCAGATTTGCAGTGCATGTGTGAAAGTGGCTCTAGATACAGAGTCTGGTCAGTAAGTTGTGTTGCTTTTACCTAGACGAGTCATTTTCCTTGGGGTAGTCCTCAGTCAGGTCACTTTCAGAGGTAAGCAGTCTCTTTCTCTTCTCGCTCCTGAAAAAAAGTAATACATAACAACTTATGTCACAAGCCTGAACTGACCTTGACAGACCAAACCATGAAAGTGTCAAAGTTCTCCTTTAGGACGCAAGTCGCATTCAGGAAGATCATCAAAAAAAAAATACAGGCCAAGCACGTTGTTATCGGGAGAAAAAACACTAACAGTAATTCTCTTTTTAGTTTAACTTTGTCAAAATATATAAATATATATATGCACACACAAAAAACAACAAATACTAACTATAGCAGTTTTCCAATTTCAGAGGTCTCTATTGTAATAATGCTATTTTTATATTTAAAAATGTTCAAATAGCATAGCAACAGCAACATGAATTTCCATCCTACCTATTTTCAGAGAGTCCAGTGCGAGTGGGAGTGGAGGTTGCTCTACTCGGGCTGCCCAGAGGCTTTCGTGGTGTTGTGTCCTCTCTGCCTTCTGTGCTCTGCCGCCTGGGTGTTGTCTGGAAGAGGTTAGGAATCTGCATATTTAAGTCAAATGTAAGAGTACACATGTCTAAATTTTTTAATTAAAAGTTAAAAATGTGGGTTTGTGTTCTCGCTCACCTGTCTCTCCCCTGATGGATTGGTCTCATTTTTCATAGAGCGGTTCCCGAGCACACTGAAGTTTGCACTTCCATTGGATTTTAAAACAGCTAAATTAAGAACAAAAATTTGAAATCAGGACAATGGAATGACAGGATTCTTTAAACGATTCAGTCTGGGTTGTGAATTCCCCTCTCTTAAAACACTCATTTTGTTTAAAGCTAGAACTGTAGCTACTCCAGTGAAATTAGACCTGACTTACTGTGTGATCATTTCACCGTGAAAGGTTGTTCATAGCATTGAGTTTAGGAATTAAAAAGGCCCCCTGTATTTTAAGGAACATTTATTTATTTACGATACGTTACTCATTCACAAAGAAAATTGTGATAGTTAGATATAAAAAAAACTGAATATGGTTGAGCAATGTTTTGACTGAACTGTCAATCAACAATGTATGAAAAATGGTGCGTAGGATATAGTGATGTAGGATTATTTGCTCAATTTAAAATTAAGAAAACCCAAGCCTGTTTTGAGAAATTGGAGCCAGATCTGCTGAGAGGGGCTCGGTGCACAAGAAGAAAACTATGTATCAAAACGGAAAGAACTACACATTATCCGCAGCAGAAGGAACAGGACATACTCGCCTCAGTACCAATAAATACCTTGAGGAATACAACTAATGCAAATCTTTAACTCAAAATAATGATTTTGCTAAATCTATTATAGTCAACATCACAAATAAGAATCACCATCAACAAAGATTTCTTAAAGTGCCCATATTATGAAAAATACACTTTTTCTGGGATTTGGGGTGTTATTTTGTGTCTCTGGTGCTTCCACACACATACAAACTTTGAAAAAAATCCATCCATGCTGTTTTGAGTGAGATACGGTTTCTGAATGTGTCCTGCCTTCAGTCTCCTGGTGAGCTGTTCAAAATCGGCCCGGACTGTGACGTCACAATCCGAAATGAGCTGGCTAACCGCAACCGTTAGCTCGTAGCGTTAGCATGCTACCTCGTTCTCTATAGCAAAGCACTGCTACAACACACACAAGTTCACCATAATCTACAAAAGAACTACTTACATGTGCGCCCTCGTTTAGAAGTCTCCCAGCTAATCCTGCCTTGTAACTGACCAAAGTTGGAGAAACAGGCTCTCTTTTCGTTCTCTAGAGTTAGCTAGCTGACATGATCTACATCTGAGCTACTGCGCATGTGCGAGTGCAATCAAAGATAGTACAGAAGAAGAAGAAAAGAGGTCTCACTCTGTAGCTAAAACAGAAACCAGGTGAAAAGAGGATCTGCAGCAGTGAGAGAGAGCTGTGCAGTACAACAACAATATGGTGTTTTTTGAAAATTAAACCATGTAAACCTATTCTGGTACAACCTTAAAATACAATTATGAACCTGAAAATGAGTATAATATGGGCGCTTTAAAATGAGCAGTGGTGTAATTACTTGGCTTTCCCAGCTTCAGCTTTTCAAGGTAGTCTTTAGTCTTCTGAAGCAAAGTCTGGGGTATCTTGTCCAGGATGATGACACTGCTGTCCTTCAAAGTCAGCATGATTCGGCTCACAGTCGGGTTAACTTTCTTCAAGTTCTGGTTCAACTGAGGACAATACAAGGTAATCAAATCAATTAATTGATTATAGATTTGTTTTTCCATAAATAATTACAACTGCATACTTTAGTAGCTCTTAAGTGTTAGGTTGAAAATAATTTACTTTAATTTTAATTATGCACTAATTTTACCAATTTCGGTTCGTGAATTTGAAAATGAATAGAGGGAAATCCCCTGTGAAATGGATCCTTGATCAACCTAGTGCCAGGCTCAAACCCAGGTCATCAGTCAATTTGATGAGTCACCTCTGGTACACCCATATTGTTTATTCTTATTTTAAAATCATGCACTGTTGCCACATAAATCACATTCTACAGAATTAAGGGTGGTTTTAACATTTACAGCCCCTTCCGGAGGGCAGCAGTCTTCAAAATGCCCAAAAATATATTCCAAACCCCTCCCGCAGCAGCCACCTCTCCAGTGTCCACCCATGCTTAGAATCCAGATGCTTATATTTTTACCAAAATATCAAACCCGGGCCACTGCAAAGGACTCCGTCTACATGGGGCGCACGCTCTACTGGGTGAGATACTGTAGAGGTTGCCCCCGACACCTACTAACTTGATTATTAACACCTTCGCTCTTCCTACAACGACTGTTAAAATGTAATATGTGAAAAAATACCTATTGTAAACCACTATATGGCTATGGACTAGCTTTGGGCAATATGCCAATGTTTACTGTGAGATTACTTTACAACTGTTTACACTGGGGAAGCGGTCCTTTAGAAAGGTACCCTGTTTGGTTTGTTTCTCAACCTCTTCAAGCACATGTTAGTAGAAGCACATGTACGTGCATGCAGGTGATGGAAGACTTATTCCTGGGGGTACTTTTATTTTTGTTGGTTATATTAGGCCATTGCAGACTATGTGGAAAATGACAAAGCATGCCTGCTATATTACAATATTTGATATAAAGACTTTTTAGTTTAATGTGATGAAGTACTTTTTATAAAGTCACTTTTCGAAACTACAATGTTGTTTGATACATTTGAAGTGGAGCACTGCTTCAAACTAAAGATGGGGACACACATTATGATTTTCTGTGCAGTTTGCAGCATAAAGTAGCCAGACAAACCATTTTTGTGCTATGTCATGTTTTGGTACAATGAAGTGCAGAGTTTTTTATAGTTACTTGTATTTACTCAGTTGTTCAATATGCACTTCTTTATAAATGTCAAGACAGCAAAAAAAAAAAAAATTTATTTTTGAAAAATTTTAGTCAACTTTATAAAAAATTTGTTCCCCCACACAAAAAAAACACACCCCTTTTCCAAAACCAAAAAAAAAAAAAAAAAAATCGTATCAGTTAGTGGAAAGTAGCTATAATATGTGGAGCATATCTGTGGTGTGTTCCTAACTTTTTTCCTTTCTTTCCATTTCTGTACCTTTCACAGTATTGCTGCTGCAAATGCTGCAGTAACCATTGAAATTGTATGCGCTATCCGTTGCTTCATCTTTCCAAGTAAAGAACAAGCATCAACAAGCTACCATATCACCTGCTTTCCCTGAGGCTTCTGATATGTAGATGATGAAACATCAAAGAGACAGATCTTTCCAAAATTGTGTGGTGAATCTCAAAATATTACATTGAGAAATGTAACTGCTTCCAAATCCAAAAGCAATGTTACAGCAGTTGCACCCATTATTGAATAAATACAAACACAACAAACTGAACAATACCTGGAAAGTTTTGGGAGCTCCGCCACAGCTGAATCTTAGACAGAGGTTAACTTTGCAGTCCTTTTCCTGAATCTCAAAAGTTCCCTCTTTCCACCTGGTGGTACCCAGGTCGATGCTGGTAATGCGAATCTTAACAGCGCCACCGCTGGAGAGTTTGGGCACTATGGTTGACATGGCTTACCATCCAGTTGGTGCACTTGGGAGGCTGTGACTTATGCTCAGACAAATCCTAAACAAGAGGGAAATTAAATCAACTGTGTCAATACAACCAGTGTGTCATGTATAACCCCCCATCTATGTCAAGTCTGCACTGAGTGGATTATAAATGTCATGCTTTAACCATATCCGTGCCACTGAATTACAGCTCTCACTGCCATTGCTTTATAGAGAGTTGACAAGCATAAGCTAATGAGCTCAAAGATAAACCAAACCAACTTGAAAGACATCATTAGCACTAATATTGCACGGCTAATAAAAAAAAAAAACACTAATTTTCTAAGTTTTAACGTTACTCAGCTAAAACAAAACTATTAAAACGCAATTAAGCTAACGTTAGGCGTTTAACTACTGAGCGCTTGTTTAAAGTCACAACAAACTCGAAGTCAACCACAAGCAACATAGCACAACAGCTAAGCAGCACAGACACGTTTGACGGCTTAATTTTAACATAGACTAGCTATACACTCGCAGCTAAATCTTGACAAGACGGTGATCAATGTGAAGTGGGGAAACTAACGCCACTTATGTTAGCTGGCTAGCCTGGTTTGCATTAACGTTAGCCATCGAACTAGCCCAATGGCCAATCTGTATCGCGGCAGCGAAGATGCACGACACGACCACCGTCCATTACTTCTTGCTTGGTCAACGTTATTCTGACAAGACGAACAGTTACAAAAATGTGCAAAACTTACAAAGTTACAGAGCATCAGCTAGGGTGACAGAACAGCAAAGCCGAAAGTCTGCCATAATGATGTCGTCCCCTCATCTACAGACGCTGAATGGATGGGGAAGGCCGACATTAGCAAGTCGGCTAGCGGGAACTAGCTAGCTAACGGGCTAATTTGCCTGATTGTAGTTTGGTGATGAAAACAGTGTCACGGTTTGATTAAATCGTCGCAGTTCTTTACCTGTCGTTGGTATATGCTCGTCTTGAAACTTTTAAATCACAATATCGTTTTCGTAGGTCCTCCGAGGGCAGAAAGTTTGTTTTACCGGCATTCACCTGCTCCCCGGTGCGTATGTTGTTGACAGTGGACCCGCACACTACGCCTCGCAACGCTTCGCGATGATGGCGGGAATGTGAAAATTTACAACGGAAATGATAACCGAGAGTGCGCCCGATCCTCCTCTCGCGATATTTTGTATTATCTGTATTTAGGTTGCCTCCATTACCAACAAAAAACTCGACACTGGATTAGCTATGTTATCTGTTCAATAGTGGTCAAGCGCTCGAGGCTGTTGTCGATACAGATAAATGAAAATATTAACGTTTTGTTATCGCAATGAAGTTACGTTCCTTGTAATGTTAACGTTCGCGCGTAACTACTGGATTCCGTTTCTCAATACGTAAAACGCTAGCAGCTAGCTAGCTAGCTGGGCTAACGTTAGCTGCCTGCACTGTGTGTTAGTTACGCCAAGTTTGTTTTATTGCAGCCACATAAGTTTGCCACTACACCCCAGTTCAGCTGATATAGTAGTTTTAACAACACATTGGGACCACAAAGAGCTTCAGAGAATGCTGGCGACGGGAGCAGTGAGTATTTTAATATCAGTGAAACGTTACGGTATCAGCCGTCTTAACATAGCTACATTTCCCCTTTTTGATTTGCTTTGATTGATTAAACCACCTCATTTAACACTGTTAATTTATGGTTACACCATTTCATAAAATGGGAATATTTTTAGATGTCTTCAGCATCAATTTATTCGTATTTCCCCAAATTCAGCCTGACATATTTGGTATCTTTTGATACTTAGGGATCTCCAACGAAGCTTCAAATAAAGGTTTGTGGCTTTGAATAATGTTTGGCTGCACAGTTTGCAATTGGTTGGGCCTCTGACTAAGATTCAAATTGATATTTTGTCAGAGACATAACAGTATGTAGAGAGATTTCAGTTAAACTGCCAATTCATTTACAGTGATGCCAAAATAAAGCTACTTACTCCCACACAATCAGAATCACCTTAAAATCAATTATGGGATACCATATTGTGGATGTGTTTAGTTGTAACATACATATGAGTTGTTATGATGAGCAAAATTGCTCATGACTTCTCATTCCATCATACTGATATAGCTACAGTTTGTATCCAAGGTTTATTTGGATGGCGATGATTGAGGCACTTGTTGACTATGTCCACCTGCTTTTACAGGCTGTAACTAACGTCACAGCCCTGGCCCAGGTAGACCGGGAGAAGATCTACCAATGGATCAATGAGTTGTCCAGTCCAGAGACCAGAGAAAATGCCTTGCTGGAGCTAAGCAAGAAACGCGAGTCTGTGCCAGACCTGGCACCAATGCTCTGGCACTCCTGTGGCACTATTGCTGCCCTGTTGCAGGTATGACCCATGTCCCACTCCCAGATGTAGCACATAGTATCTATTTGCTCACGTGTGTGTGTGTGTGTGTGTGTGTGTACTATGTGTATGTATGTGTATGTGCTTTTCATCTTACTTGCTTAGTATTT